>NW_027667314.1:0-181000 GCF_963924665.1 Micromys minutus | reverse complement strand
TGAAATAAAGAGAATTTCTTTCTTTTTGCCCCAAAATAATGTGAATTTCTGCATTTTCCCTCAAAATTAGGGGAATTTGTGCAATTTTGCTTCAAAATATGGGGAATTTCAGCCTTATTGCACCAAAATAAAGGGAATTTCTGCAATTTTGCCCCAAAATAAGAAAAATTTCTGCCTTTTTGTCACAAAATAAGGGGTATTTCTGCATTTTTGCCCCAAAATAAAGAAAATTTCTGCAATTTTGTACCAAAATAAAAGAAATTTCTGCCTTTTTACCCCAAAATAAGAGAAATTCCTGCCTTCTTTCCCTGAAATAAGTGAAATTTCTGCAATTTTGCTCAAAATATAAAAAAATTTCTGCAATTTTGCCACAAAATAAGGGAAATTTCTGCAATTTTGCCCAAAAATAAGGGGAATTTCTGACTTTTTGCCGTGAAATAAGGAGAATTTCTTTCTTTTTGCCACAAAATAATGTGAATTTCTGCATTTTCCCTCAAAATTAGGGGAATTTGTGCAATTTTGCTTTAAAATATGGGGAATTTCTGCCTTATTGCACCAAAATAAAGGGAATTTCTGCAATTTTGCCCCAAAATAAGGGATATTTCTGCTTTTTTGCCCCAAAATAAGGGGAATTTCTGCATTTTTGCCCCAAAATAAAGAAAATTTCTGCAATTTTGTACCAAAATAAAAGAAATTTCTGCCTTTTTGCCCCAAAATAAGAGAAATTCCTGCCTTCTTTCCCTGAAATAAGTGAAATTTCTGCAATTTGGCCAAAATAAGAAAAATTTCTGCCATTTTGCCACAAAAAAAGAAATTTCTTCATTTTAGCCCCAAAATAAGAGTAATTTCTGCCTTTTTACCTCAAAATAAGTGAAATTTCTGCATTTTACCCAAAAATAAACGGAATTTCTGTCTTTTTGCCCCAAAATAAAAGGAATTTTTGAATTTTGCCTTGAAATAATTGAAATTTCTGCAATTTTGCCCCAAAATAAGGGAAATATCTGCCTTTTTGCCACAAAATAAGGGGAATTTCTCCATTTTTGCCCCAAAATAAAGAAAATTTCTGCAATTTTGTACCAAAATAAAAGAAATTTCTGCCTTTTTCCCCAAAATAAGAGAAATTCCGGCCTTCTTTCCCTGAAATAAGTAAAATTTCTGCAATTTTGCCCAAAATAAGAAAAATTTCTGCAATTTTGCCACAAAATAAGGGAAATTTCTGCAATTTTGCCCCAAAATAATAGGAATTTCTTACTTTTTGCCGTGAAATAAGGAGATTTTCTGTCTTTCTGCACCAAAATAATGTGAATTTCTGCATTTACCCTCAAAATTAGGGGAATTTGTGCAATTTTGCTTCAAAATATGGGGAATTTCTGCCTTATTGCACCAAAATAAAAGGAATTTCTGCAATTTTGCCCCAAAATAAGGGAAATTTCTGCCTTCTTTCCCTGAAATAAGTGAAATTTCTGTAATTTTGCCCAAAATAAGAAAAATTTCTGCAATTTTGCCACAAAATAAGGGAAATTTCTGCAATTTTGCCCCAAAATAAGGGGAATTTCGGACATTATGCCCTGAAATAAAAAGAATTTCTGTCTTTTTGCCCCAAAATAATTTGAATTTCTGCATTTTCCCTCAAAATTAGATGAATTTGTGCAATGTTGCTTCAAAACACGGGGAATTTCTGCCTTATTACACCAAAATAAAAAGATTTTTTGCATTTTTGCACCATTATAAGGGGAATTTCTGAGATTTTGCTCCAAAATACAGAAAATTTGTGCCTTATTGCCTAAAATTAAGTGGAATTTCTGCCTTTTTGCACTGAAATATTTGAAATTTCTGCAATTTTACCCCAAAATAAGGGGAATTTCTGTTTTTGGCCCAAAAATTAGGGTAATTTCTGCTTTTTGCCCCAAAATAAGGCAAATTTCTGACTTTTTGCACTAAAATAAGTGAAATTTCTGGATTTTTGCCCCAAAATAAGGGGCATTTCTGCCTTTTGCCCAAAATAAGGGGAATTTCAGCATTTTACCTCCAAATTAGGAGAATTTCTGCCTTTTTGCCACAAAATATAGGGAATTTCTGCATTTTTGCCCCCAAATAAGGAAAGTTTCTGCTTTTCTGCCCCAATTAATGGGAATTTCTGCCTTTTTGCCACAAAATAAAGGAAATTTCTGCCTTTTTGCCCCAAAATAAGGGGAATTTCAGCCTTTTTACCTCAAAATAAGGGGAATTTCTGCGTTTTGCCCCAAAATATGGAGAATTTCTGCCTTTTTGTTCCAAAATAAGAAAAATTTCTTGAACTTTCTACCAAAATAAAAGAAATTTCTGCTTTTTGCCCCAAAATAAAAGGAATTTCTGACATTTTGCCCTGAAATAAATGAAATTTCTGCAATTTTGCCCGAAAATAAAGGAAATTCGTGCCTTTTTGCCTCAAAATGTAGGGAATTTCTGCCTTTTTGCCCCAAAATATGGGGAATTTCAGCATTTTACCTCAAAATAAGGGGAATTTCAGCCTTTTTGCACCAAAATATGGGGAATTTCTGCCTTTTTGCCACAAGAGAAGAAAAATTTCTGCAATTCTGTAGCAAAATAAAAGAAATTTCTAAAATTTTGCCCGAAAATAAGGGAAATGTCTGCAATTTTGCCCCAAAATAAGGGAAATTTCAGCCTTTTTGCCACAAAATAAGGGGAATTTCTGTCTTTTTGCTCCAAAATAAAAGGAATTGCAGCCTTTTTACCTCATAATAAAGGGAATCTATGCCTTTTTGCCTCAAAATATGGGGAATTTCTGCATTTTTGCCTCAAAATAAAGAAAATTTCTGCAATTTTGTACCAAAATAAAAGAAATTTCTGCCTTTTTGCCACAAAATAAAAGAAATTCCTGCCTTCTTTCCCTGAAATAAGTGAAATTTCTGCAATTTTGCTCAAAATATAAAAAAATTTCTGCAATTTTGCCACAAAATAAGGGAAATTTCTGCAATTTTGCCCAAAAATAAGGGGAATTTCTGCATTTTTGCCGTGAAATAAGGAGAATTTCTTTCTTTTTGCCCCAAAATAATGTGAATTTCTGCATTTTCCCTCAAAATTAGGGGAATTTGTGCAATTTTGCTTCAAAATATGGGGAATTTCTGCCTTATTGCACCAAAATAAAGGGAATTTCTGCAATTTTGCCCCAAAATAAGGGAAATTTTTCCCTTTTTGCCACAAAATAAGGGGTATTTCTGCATTTTTGCCCCAAAATAAAGAAAATTTCTGCAATTTTGTACCAAAATAAAAGAAATTTCTGCCTTTTTACCCCAAAATAAGAGAAATTCCTGCCTTCTTTCCCTGAAATAAGTGAAATTTCTGCAATTTTGCCCAAAATAAGAAAAATTTCTGCAATTTTGCCACAAAAAAAGGAAATTTCTTCATTTTAGCCCCAAAATAAAAGTAATTTCTGCCTTTTTACCTCAAAATAAGTGAAATTTCTGCCTTTTTACCCAAAAATAAACGGATTTTCTGTCTTTTTGCCTTAAAATAAAAGGAATTTTAGAATTTTGCCTTGAAATAAATGAAATTTCTGCAATTTTGCCCCAATATAAGGGTAATTTCTGCCTTTTTGCCACAAAATAAGGGGAATTTCTGCATTTTTGCCCAAAATAAAGAAAAGTTCTGCATTTTTTTACGAAAAAAAAAAGAAATTTCTGCTCTTTTGCCCCAAAATAAGAGAAATTCCTGCCTTCTTTCCCTGAAATAAGTGAAATTTCTGCAATTTCGTCCAAAATAAGAAAAATTTCTGCAATTTTTCCACAAAATAAGGGAATTTTCTGCAATTTTGCCCCAAAATAAAGGGAATTTCTGACTTTTTGCTGTGTAATAAGGAGAATTTCTGTCTTTTTGCCCCAAAATAATTTGAATTTCTGCATTTTCCCTCAAAATTAGATGAATTTGTGCAATTTTGCTTCAAAATACGGGGAATTTCTGCCTTATTACACCAAAAAAATGGAATTTCTGCATTTTTGCACCATTATAAGGGGAATTTCTGAGATTTTGCTCCAAAATATGGAAAATTTGTGCCTTATTGCCTAAAATTAAGTGGAATTTCTGCCTTTTTGCACTGAAATATTTGAAATTTCTGCAATTTTACCCCAAAATAAGGGGAATTTCTGTTTTTCGCCCCAAAATTAGGGGAATTTCTTCTTTTTGCCCCAAAATAAGGCAAATTTCTGACTTTTTGCCTTAAAATAAGTGAAATTTCTGCAATTTTGCCCCAAAATAATGGGAATTTCTGCCTTTTGCCCAAAATAAGGGGAATTTTAGCATTTTACCTCCAAATAAGGGGAATTTCTGCCTTTTTGCCACAAAATATGGGGAATTTCTGCATTATTGCCCTCAAATAAGGAAAGTTTCTGCTTTTCTGCCCCAATTGATGAGAATTTCTGCCTTTTTGCCACAAAATAAAGGGAATTTCTGCCTTTTTGCCCCAAAATAAGGGGAATTTCAGCCTTTTTACCTCAAAATAAGGGGAATTTCTGCCTTTTGCCCCAAAATATGGGGAATTTCTGCCTTTTTGTTCCAAAATAAGAAAAATTTCTTCAACTTTGTACCAAAATAAAAGAAATTTCTGCTTTTTTCCCCAAAATAAGAAGAATTTCTGACTTTTTGCCCTGAAATAAATGAAATTTCTGCAATTTTGCCCGAAAATAAGGGAAATTTGTGCCTTTTTGCCCCAAAATGTAGGGAATTTCAGCCTTTTTGCCCCAAAATATGGGGAATTTCAGCATTTTACCTCAAAATAAGGGGAATTTCAGCCTTTTTGCACCAAAATATGGGGAATTTCTGCCTTTTTGCCACAATATAAGAAAAATTTCTGCAATTCTGTACCAAAATAAAGGAAATTTCTAAAATTTTGCCCTAAAATAAGGAAAATTTCTGCAATTTTGCCCCAAAATACGGGAAATTTCTTCCTTTTTGCCACAAAATAAGGGGAATTTCTGTCTTTTTGCCCCAAAATAAAAGGGATTTCAGCCTTTTTACGTCATAATAAGGGGAATCTCTGACGTTTTGCCCCAAAATATTGGGAATTTCTGCATTTTGGCCTCAAAATAAAGAAAATTTCTGCAATTTTGTACCAAAATAAAAGAAATTTCTGCCTTTTTGCCCCAAAATAAGAGAAATTCCTGCCTTCTTTCCCTGAAATAAGTGAAATTTCTGCAATTTTGCCCAAAATAAGAAAAATTTCTTTAATTTTGCCACAAAAAAGGGAAATTTCTTCATTTTAGCCCCTAAATAAGAGTTATTTCTGCCTTTTTACCTCAAAATAAGTGAAATTTCTGCCTTTTTACCCAAAAATAAAAGGAATTTCTGTCTTTTTGCCCCAAAATAAAAAAAAATTTTGAATTTTGCCTTGAAATAAGTGAAATTTCTGCAATTTTGCCCCAAAATAAGGGAAATTTCTGCCTTTTTGCCACAAAATAAAGGGAATTTCTTCAATTTTGCCCCAAAATAAGGGGAATTTCTGATGTTATGCCCTGAAAGAAGGAGAATTTCTGTCTTTTTGCCCCAAAATAATTTGAATTTCTGCATTTTCCCTCAAAATTAGATGAATTTGTGCAATGTTGCTTCAAAACACGGGGAATTTCTGCCTTATT
Organism: Micromys minutus; assembly: GCF_963924665.1. Taxonomy (NCBI): domain Eukaryota; kingdom Metazoa; phylum Chordata; class Mammalia; order Rodentia; family Muridae; genus Micromys; species Micromys minutus. The sequence continues at coordinate 175,373 of NW_027667314.1, read as the reverse complement.
ACACCAAAATAAAGGGAATTTCTGCATTTTTGCACCATTATAAGGGGAATTTCTGAGATTTTGCTCCAAAATACAAAAAATTTGTTCCTTATTGCCTAAAATTAAGTGGAATTTCTTCCTTTTTGCACTGAATTATTTTAAATTTCTGCAATTTTACCCCAAAATAAGGGGAATTTCTGTTTTTTGCCCCAAAATAAGGCAAATTTCTGACTTTTTGCCCTAAAATAAGTGAAATTTCTGCAATTTTGCACCAAAATAAGGGGAATTTCTGCCTTTTGCCCAAAATAAGGGGAATTTCAGCATTTTACCTCCAAATAAATGGAATTTCTGCCTTTTTGCCACAAAATATGGGGAATTAGTGCCTTATTGCCTTCAAATTAGGAAAATTTCTGCTATTCTGCCCCAATAAACAAGAATTTCTGCCTTTTTGCCACAAAGTAAAGGAAAATTTTGCCTTTTTGCCCTAAAATAAGGGGAATTTCATCCTTTTTACCTCAAAATAAGGGGATTTTCTGCCTTTTGCCCCAAAATAAGGGAAATTTCTGCCTTTTTGTTTCAAAATAAAAAAAATTTCTCCAACTTTGTACCAAAATAAAAGAAATTTCTGGTTTTTGCCCCAAAATAAAAAGAATTTCTGACTTTTTGCCATGAAATAAACGAAATTTCTGCAATTTTGCCCGAAAATAATGGTAATTTGTGCCTTTTTGCCCCAAAATGTAGGGAATTTCTGCCTTTTTGCCCCAAAATATGGGGAGTTTCATTATTTTACCCCAAAATAAGGGGAATTTCAGCCTGTTTGCACCAAAATATGGGGAATTTCTGCTTTTTTCCAAAAAATAAGAAAATTTTTTGCAATTCTGTACCAAAATAAAATAAATTTCTATAATTTTGCCCGAAAATAAGGGAAATTTCTGCCTTTTTGCCACAAAATAAGGGGAATTTCTGTTTTTTTGCCTCAAAATAAAAGGAATTTCAGCCTTTTTACCTCATAATAAAGGGAATCTCTGCCTTTTTGCTCCAAAATATGGGGAATTTCTGCATTTTTGCCTCAAAATAAAGAAAATTTTTGTAATTTTGTACCAAAATAAAAGAAATTTCTGCCTTTTTGCCCTAAAATAAGAGAAATTCCTGCCTTCTTTCCCTGAAATAAGTGAAATTTCTGCAATTTTGCACAAAATAAGAAAAATTTCTGAAATTTTGCCACAAAATAAAGGAAATTTCTGCAATTTTGCCCCAAAATAAGGGGAATTTCTGACTTTTTGCTGTGTAATAAGGAGAATTTCTGTCTTTTTGCCCCAAAATAATGTGAATTTCTGCATTTTCCCTCAAAATTAGGGAAATTTGTGCAATTTTGCTTCAAAATATGGGGAATTTCTGCCTTATTGCACCAAAATAAAAGGAATTTCTGCAATTTTGCCCCAAAATAAGGGAAATTTCTGCCTTTTTGGCACAAAATAAGGGGAATTTCTGCATTTTTGCCCCAAAATAAAGAAAATTTCTGCAATTTTGTACCAAAATAAAAGAAATTTCTGCCTTTTTGCCCCATAATAAGAGAAATTCCTGCCTTCTTTCCCTGAAATAAGTGAAATTTTTGAAATTTTGCCCAAAATAAGAAAAATTTCTGCAATTTTGCCACAAAAAAGGGAAATTTCTTCATTTTAGCCCCAAAATAAGAGTAATTTCTGCCTTTTTACCTCAAAATAAGAGAAATTTCTGCCTTCTTCCCTGAAATAAGTGAAATTTCTGCAATTTTGCCCAAAATAAGAAAAATTTCTGCAATTTTGCCACAAAAAAAAGGAAATTTCTTCATTTTAGCCCCAAAATAAAAGTAATTTCTGCCTTTTTACCTCAAAATAAGTGAAATTTCTGCCTTTTTACCCAAAAATAAACGGATTTTCTGTCTTTTTGCCTTAAAATAAAAGGAATTTTAGAATTTTGCCTTGAAATAAGTGAAATTTCTGCAATTTTGCCCCAATATAAGGGTAATTTTGCCTTTTTGCCACAAAATAAGGGGAATTTCTGCATTTTTGCCCAAAATAAAGAAAAGTTCTGCATTTTTTTACGAAAAAAAAGAAATTTCTGCTCTTTTGCCCCAAAATAAGAGAAATTCCTGCCTTCTTTCCCTGAAATAAGTGAAATTTCTGCAATTTCGCCCAAAATAAGAAAAATTTCTGCAATTTTTCCACAAAATAAGGGAATTTTCTGCAATTTTGCCCCAAAATAAAGGGAATTTCTGACTTTTTGCTGTGTAATAAGGAGAATTTCTGTCTTTTTGCCCCAAAATAATTTGAATTTCTGCATTTTCCCTCAAAATTAGATGAATTTGTGCAATTTTGCTTCAAAACACGGGGAATTTCTGCCTTATTACACCAAAAAAAATGGAATTTCTGCATTTTTGCACCATTATAAGGGGAATTTCTGAGATTTGCTCCAAAATATGGAAAATTTGTTCCTTATTGCCTAAAATTAAGTGGAATTTCTGCCTTTTTGCACTGAAATATTTGAAATTTCTGCAATTTTACCGCAAAATAAGGGGAATTTCTGTTTTTCGCCCCAAAATTAGGGGAATTTCTTCTTTTTGCCCCAAAATAAGGCAAATTTCTGACTTTTTGCCTTAAAATAAGTGAAATTTCTGCAATTTTGCCCCAAAATAATGGGAATTTCTGCCATTTGCCCAGAATAAGGGGAATTTTAGCATTTTACCTCCAAATAAGGGGAATTTCTGCCTTTTTGCCACAAAATATGGGGAATTTCTGCATTATTGCCCTCAATTAAGGAAAGTTTCTGCTTTTCTGCCCCAATTGATGAGAATTTCTGCCTTTTTGCCACAAAATAAAGGGAATTTCTGCCTTTTTGCCCCAAAATAAGGGGAATTTCAGCCTTTTTACCTCAAAATAAGGGGAATTTCTGCCTTTTGCCCCAAAATATGGGGAATTTCTGCCTTTTTGTTCCAAAATAAGAAAAATTTCTTCAACTTTGTACCAAAATAAAAGAAATTTCTGCTTTTTGCCCCAAAATAAGAAGAATTTCTGACTTTTTGCCCTGAAATAAATGAAATTTCTGCAATTTTGCCCGAAAATAAGGGAAATTTGTGCCTTTTTGCCCCAAAATGTAGGGAATTTCAGCCTTTTTGCCCCAAAATATGGGGAATTTCAGCATTTTACCTCAAAATAAGGGGAATTTCAGACTTTTTGCACCAAAATATGGGGAATTTCTGCCTTTTTGCCACAATATAAGAAAAATTTCTGCAATTCTGTACCAAAATAAAGGAAATTTCTAAAATTTTGCCCTAAAATAAGGAAAATTTCTGCAATTTTGCCCCAAAATACGGGAAATTTCTTCCTTTTTGCCACAAAATAAGGGGAATTTCTGTCTTTTTGCCCCAAAATAAAAGGGATTTCAGCCTTTTTACGTCATAATAAGGGGAATCTCTGCCGTTTTGCCCCACAATATTGGGAATTTCTGCATTTTGGCCTCAAAATAAAGAAAATTTCTGCAATTTTGTACCAAAATAAAAGAAATTTCTGCCTTTTTGCCCCAAAATAAGAGAAATTCCTGCCTTCTTTCCCTGAAATAAGTGAAATTTCTGCAATTTTGCCCAAAATAAGAAAAATTTCTTTAATTTTGCCACAAAAAAGGGAAATTTCTTCATTTTAGCCCCTAAATAAGAGTTATTTCTGCCTTTTTACCTCAAAATAAGTGAAATTTCTGCCTTTTTACCCAAAAATAAAAGGAATTTCTGTCTTTTTCCCCAAAATAAAAGGAATTTTTGAATTTTGCCTTGAAATAAGTGAAATTTCTGCAATTTTGCCCCAAAATAAGGGAAATTTCTGCCTTTTTGCCACAAAATAAAGGGAATTTCTGCAATTTTGCCCCAAAATAAGGAGAATTTCTGATGTTATGCCCTGAAAGAAGGAGAATTTCTGTCTTTTTGCCCCAAAATAATTTGAATTTCTGCATTTTCCCTCAAAATTAGATGAATTTGTGCAATGTTGCTTCAAAACACGGGGAATTTCTGCCTTATTACACCAAAATAAAGGGAATTTCTGCATTTTTGCACCATTATAAGGGGAATTTCTGAGATTTTGCTCCAAAATACAAAAAATTTGTTCCTTATTGCCTAAAATTAAGTGGAATTTCTTCCTTTTTGCACTGAATTATTTTAAATTTCTGCAATTTTACCCCAAAATAAGGGGAATTTCTGTTTTTTGCCCCAAAATAAGGCAAATTTCTGACTTTTTGCCCTAAAATAAGTGAAATTTCTGCAATTTTGCACCAAAATAAGGGGAATTTCTGCCTTTTGCCCAAAATAAGGGGAATTTCAGCATTTTACCTCCAAATAAATGGAATTTCTGCCTTTTTGCCACAAAATATGGGGAATTAGTGCCTTATTGCCTTCAAATTAGGAAAATTTCTGCTATTCTGCCCCAATAAACAAGAATTTCTGCCTTTTTGCCACAAAGTAAAGGAAAATTTTGCCTTTTTGCCCTAAAATAAGGGGAATTTCATCCTTTTTACCTCAAAATAAGGGGATTTTCTGCCTTTTGCCCCAAAATAAGGGAAATTTCTGCCTTTTTGTTTCAAAATAAAAAAAATTTCTCCAACTTTGTACCAAAATAAAAGAAATTTCTGGTTTTTGCCCCAAAATAAAAAGAATTTCTGACTTATTGCCATGAAATAAACGAAATTTCTGCAATTTTGCCCGAAAATAATGGTAATTTGTGCCTTTTTGCCCCAAAATGTAGGGAATTTCTGCCTTTTTGCCCCAAAATATGGGGAGTTTCATTATTTTACCCCAAAATAAGGGGAATTTCAGACTTTTTGCACCAAAATATGGGGAATTTTAGCCTTTTTTCCACAAAATAAGAAAATTTTTTGCAATTCTGTACCAAAATAAAATAAATTTCTATAATTTTGCCCGAAAATAAGGGAAATTTCTGCCTTTTTGCCACAAAATAAGGGGAATTTCTGTTTTTTTGCCTCAAAATAAAAGGAATTTCAGCCTTTTTACCTCATAATAAAGGGAATCTCTGCCTTTTTGCTCCAAAATATGGGGAATTTCTGCATTTTTGCCTCAAAATAAAGAAAATTTTTGTAATTTTGTACCAAAATAAAAGAAATTTCTGCCTTTTTGCCCTAAAATAAGAGAAATTCCTGCCTTCTTTCCCTGAAATAAGTGAAATTTCTGCAATTTTGCACAAAATAAGAAAAATTTCTGAAATTTTGCCACAAAATAAAGGAAATTTCTGCAATTTTGCCCCAAAATAAGGGGAATTTCTGACTTTTTGCTGTGTAATAAGGAGAATTTCTGTCTTTTTGCCCCAAAATAATGTGAATTTCTGCATTTTCCCTCAAAATTAGGGAAATTTGTGCAATTTTGCTTCAAAATATGGGGAATTTCTGCCTTATTGCACCAAAATAAAAGGAATTTCTGCAATTTTGCCCCAAAATAAGGGAAATTTCTGCCTTTTTGGCACAAAATAAGGGGAATTTCTGCATTTTTGCCCCAAAATAAAGAAAATTTCTGCAATTTTGTACCAAAATAAAAGAAATTTCTGCCTTTTTGCCCCATAATAAGAGAAATTCCTGCCTTCTTTCCCTGAAATAAGTGAAATTTTTGCAATTTTGCCCAAAATAAGAAAAATTTCTGCAATTTTGCCACAAAAAAGGGAAATTTCTTCATTTTAGCCCCAAAATAAGAGTAATTTCTGCCTTTTTACCTCAAAATAAGTGAAATTTCTGCCTTTTTACCCAAAAATAAAAGGAATTTCTTTCTTTTTGCCCCAAAATAAAAGGAATTTTTGAATTTTGCCTTGAAATAAGTGAAATTTCTGAAATTTTGCCCAAAAAAAGGGAAATTTCTGCAATTTTGCCACAAAATAAGGGAAATTTCTGCAATTTTGCCCCAAAATAAGGGGAATTTCTGACGTTATGCCCTGAAATAAGGAGAATTTCTGTCTTTTTGCCCCAAAATAATTTGAATTTCTGTATTTTCCTTAAAATTAGATGAATTTGTGCAATTTTGCTTCAAAACACGGGGAATTTCTGCCTTATTACACCAAAATAAAGGATATTTCTGCATTTTTGCACCATTATAAGGGGAGTTTCTTAGATTTTGCTCCAAAATACGGAAAATTTGTGCCTTATTGTCTAAAATTAAATGGAATTTCTGCCTTTTTGCACTGAAATATTTGAAATTTCTGCAATTTTACCCCAAAATAAAAGGAATTTCTTATTTTGGCGCCAAAATTAGGGGAATTTCTGCTTTTTGCCTCAAAATAAGGCAAATTTCTGACTTTTTGCACTAAAATAAGTGAAATTTCTGAAATTTTGCTCAAAAATAAAGGGAATTTCTTCCTTTTGCCCAAAATAAGGGGAATTTCAGCATTTTACCTCCAAATAAGGGGAATTTCTGCCTTTTTGCCACAAAAGAAGAAAAATTTCTGCAATTCTGTACCAAAATAAAAGAAATTTCTAAAATTTTGCCCCAAAATAAGGGAAATTTCTGCAATTTTGCCCCAAAATAAGGAAAATTTCTGCCTTTTTGCCACAAAATAAGGAGGATTTCTGTCTTTTTGCCCCAAAATAAAAGGAATTTCAGCCTTTTTACCTCATAATAAGGGGAATCTCTGCCTTTTTGCCCCAAAATATGGGGAATTTCTGCATTTTTGCCTCAAAATAAAGAAAAATTTTTGCAATTTTGTACCAAAATAAAAGAAATTTCTGCCTTTTTGCCCCAAAATAAGAGAAAATCCTGCCTTCTTTTTCTGAAATAAGTTAAATTTCTGCAATTTTGCCCAAAATAAGAAAAATTTCTGCAATTTTGCCACAATATAAAGGAAATTTATGCAATTTTGCCCCAAAGTAAGGGAAATTTCTGACTTTTTGACGTGAAATATGGAGAATTTCTGTCTTTTTGCCCCAAAATAATGTGAATTTCTGCATTTTCCCTCAAAATTAGGGGAATTAGTGCAATTTTGCTTCATAATACGGGGAATTTCTGCCTTTTTGCACCAAAATAAAGGGAATTTCTGCATTTTTGCACCAATATAAGGGGAATTTCTGAGATTTTGCTCCAAAATACAGAAAATTTCTGCCTTATTGCCCGATATTAAGTGGAATTTCTGCCTTTTTGCCCTGAAATATTTGAAATTTCTGCAATTTTACCCATAAAAAAGGGGAATTTCTATTTTTGTCCCTAAAATTAGGGGAATTTCTGTTTTTTCCCCCAAAATAAGGCAAATTTCTGACTTTTTGCCCTGAAATAAGTGAAATTTCTGCAATTTTGTCCAAAAATAAGGGGAATTTCTGCCTTTTTGCCCAAAATAAGGGGAATTTCAGCATATTACCTCCAAATGAGGGGAATTTCTGCCTTTTTGCCACAAAATATGGGGAATTACTGCCTTTTTGCCTTCAAATAAGGAAAATTTCTGCTTTTCTGCCCCAATTAACAAGAATTTCTCCTTTTTTGCCACAAAGTAAAAGATATTTTTGCCTTTTTGCCCTAAAATAAGGGGAATTTCATCCTTTTTACCTCAACATAAGGGGAATTTTTGCCTTTTACTCCAAAATATGATGAATTTCTGCCTTTTTGTTCCAAAATAAGAAAAATTTCTTCCACTTTGTAACAAAATAAAAGAAATTTCTGTTTTTTGTTCCAAAATAAAAGGAATTTCTGACTTTTTGCCTTGAAATAAATGAAATTTCTTCAATTTTGCCCGAAAATAAAAAAAAATTTGTGCCTTTTTGCTCCAAAATGAGGGAAATTTCGGCCTTTTTGCCCCAAAATAAGGGGAATTTCAGCATTTTACCTCAAAATAAGGGGAATTTCAGCATTTTTGCACCAAAATATGGGGAATTTTAGCCTTTTTGCCACAATATAAAAAAAATTTCTGCAATTCTGTACCAAAATAAAAGAAATTTCTAAAATTTTGCCCCAAAATAAGGGAAATTTCTGCAATTTTTCCCGAAAATAAGGGAAAGTTCTTCAATTTTGCCCCAAAATAAGGGGAATTTCTGAATTTTTGCCGCGAAATAAGGAGAATTTCTGTATTTTTGCCCCAAAATAAAGGAAATTTCTGCCTTTTTGCCCCAAAATTCAGGGAGTTTCTGCAATTTTGCTTCAAAATACAAGGAATTTCTGCCTTTTTTCCCGAAAATAAGGGGAACTTCTGCTTTTGCCCCAAATAAAGGAAATTTCTGCATTTTTGCCCCGATATTAGGGGAATTTCTGCAATTTTGCTCCAAAATACGGGGAATTTCTGCCTTTATGCCCGAAATTAAAAGGATTTTCTGCATTTTTGCCCCCAAATAAGGGAAATTTCTGCAATTTTATCCCAAAATAAGGAGAATTTCTGCCTTTTTGCACCAAATATAAGGAATTTCTGCCTTTTTAGCCCCAAAAATAAGAAATATTTCTGCAATTTTGCCGCAAAATAAGGGGAATTTCTCACTTTTTGCCCAAAAATAAAGGAAATATCAGCCTTTTTACCTGAAAGTAAGTGAAATTTCTCCAATTTTGCCCCAAATTAAAGGAAATTTCTGGAATTTTTCCCCAAAATAAGGGGAATTGCTGATTTTTGCCCCAAAATAAAGGGAATGTCTGCCTTTTACCCCCAAATTAGGGGAATTTCTGCAATTTTGCTTCAAAATAAGGGGAATTTCTGCCTTTTTGCCTGAAAATAAGGGGAATGCATACCTTTTTGCTATAAAAAAGGGAAATGTCTTCATTTTTGCCCCAAATTAAGAGGAACTTCTGCTTTTGCCTCTAAATAAGTGGAATTTCTGTCTTTTTTACCCCAAAACAAAAAAAAATTTCTGTCTTTTTTGCCTCAAAATAAGGAAAATTTCTGACTTATTACCCTGACATAAGTGAAATTTCTGTAACTTTGCCCCAAAATAAGGAAAAATTCTTCCTTTTTGCCCCCAAATAAGAGGAATTTCAGCCTTTTTACCTCAAAATAAGGGGAATTTCTGCATTTTTGCCACAATATATTAGGAATTTCTGCTTTTTTGCCCTAAAATAAAAGAAATTTCTGGAATTTTGCCCCAAAATAAGTGGAATTTCTGAGTTTTGCCACAAAAAAAGGAGAATTTCTGTCTTTTTGCCCCAACATATAGGGAATTTCTGCCGTTTTGCCTCACAATTAGGGGAATTTCTGCAATTATGCTACAAAATACGGGGAATTTCTGCTTTTTTGCCTGAAAATAAGGGGAATGTATAACTTTTGCCACAAAAAAAAAAATTTCTTCATTTTAGCCCCAAAATAAGAGTAATTTCTGCCTTTTTACCTCAAATTAAGTGAAATTTCTGCCTTTTAACCCAAAAATAAACTGAATTTCTGTCTTTTTGCCCCAAAATAAGAGGACTTTTTGAATTTTTCCTTGAAATAAGTGAAATTTCTGCAATTTTGCCCCAAAATAAGAGAAATTTCTGCCTTTTTGCCACAAAATAAGGGGAATTTCTGCATTTTTGTCCCAAAATATAGAAAATTTCTGCAATTTTGTACCAAAATATAAGAAATTTCTGCCTTTTTGTCCCAAAATAAGAGAAATTCCTGCCTTCTTTCCCTGAAATAAGTGAAATTTCTGCAATTTTGCCCAAAATAAGAAAAATTTCTGCAATTTTGCCACAAAATAAGGGAAATTTCTGCAATTTTGCCCCAAAATAAGGGGAATTTCTGACTTTTTGCCGTGAAATAAGGAGAATTTCTGTCTTTTTGCCCCAAAATAATGTGAATTTCTGCATTTTCCCTCAAAATTAGGGGAATTTGTGCAATTTTCTTTCAAAATATGGGGAATTTCTGCCTTATTGCACCAAAATAAAGGAAATTTCTGCAATTTTGCCCCAAAATAAGGGAAATTTCTGCCTTTTTGCCACAAAATAAGGGGAATTTCTGCATTTTTGCCCCAAAATAAAGAAAATTTCTGCAATTTTGTACCAAAATAAAAGAAATTTCTGCCTTTTTGCCCCAAAATAAGAGAAATTCCTGCCTTCTTTCCCTGAAATAAGTGAAATTTCTGCAATTTTGTCACAAAAAAGGGAAATTTCTTCATTTTAGCCCAAAAATAAGAGTAATTTCTGCCTTTTTACCTCAAAATAAGTGAAATTTCTGCCTTTTTACCCAAAAATAAACGGAATTTCTGTCTTTTTGCACCAAAATAAAAGGAATTTTTGAATTTTGCCTTGAAATAAGTGAAATTTCTGCAATTTTGCCCCAAAATAAGGGAAATTTCTGTTTTTTTGCCACAAAATAAGAGGAATTTCTTCATTTTTGCCCCAAAATAAAGAAAATTTCTGCAATTGTGTACCAAAATAAAAGAAATTTCTGCCCTTTTGCCCCAAAATAAGAGAAATTCCTGACTTCTTTCCCTGAAATAAGTGAAATTTCTGCAATTTTGCCCAAAATAAGAAAAAATTCTGCAATTTTGCCACAAAATAAGGAAAATTTCTGCAATTTTGCCCCAAAATAAGGGGAATTTCTGAAGTTATGCCCTGAAATAAGGAGAATTTCTGTCTTTTTGCCCCAAAATAATTTGAATTTCTGTATTTTCCCTCAAAATTAGATGAATTTGCAATTTTGCTTCAAAACACGGGGAATTTCTGCCTTTTTACACCAAAATAAAGGGAATTTCTGCATTTTTGCATCATTATAAGAGGAATTTCTGAGATTTTGCTCCAAAATACGAAAAATTTGTGCCTTATTGTCTAAAATTAAGTGGAATTTCTGCCTTTTTGCACTGAAATATTTGAAATTTCTGCAATTTTACCCAAAATAAGGGGAATTTCTGTTTTTGGCCCCAAAATTAGGGGAATTTCTGCTTTTTGCCCCAAAATAAGGGAAATTTCTGACTTTTTGCCCTAAAATAAGTGAAATTTCTGCAATTTTGCCCCAAAATAAGGGGAATTTCTGCCTATTGCCTCAAATAAGGGGAATTTCAGCATTTTACCTCCAAATAAGGGGAATTTCTGCCTTTTTGCCACAAAATATGGGGAATCTCTGCATTATTGCCCCAAATAAGAAAAGTTTCTGCTTTTCTGCCCCAACTAATGGGAATTTCTGCCTTTTTGCCAGAAAATAAAGGGAATTTCTGCCTTTTTGCCCAAAAACAAGGGGAATTTCATCCTTTTTACCTCAAAATAAGGGGAATTTCTGTCTTTTGCCCCAAAATATGGGGAATTTCTGCCTTTTTGTTCCAAAATAAGAAAAATTTCTTCAACTTTGTACCAAAATAAAAGAAATTTCTGCTTTTTGACCTAAAATAAAAAGAATTTCTGACTCTTTGCCCTGAAATAAATGAAATTTTTGCAATTTTGCCCGAAAATAAAGGAAATTTGTGCCTTTTTGCCCCAAAATGTAGGGAATTTCTACCTTTTTGCCCCAAAATATGGGGAATTTCAACATTTTACCTCAAAATAAGGGGAATTTCAGCCTTTTTGCACCAAAATATGGGGAATTTCTGCCTTTTTGCCACAAACAAAGAAAAATTTCTGCAATTCTGTACCAAAATAAAAGAAATTTCTAAAATTTTGCCCCAAAATAAGGGAAATTTCTGCAATTTTGCCGAAAATAAGGGAAATTTCTGCCTTTTTGCCACAAAATAAGGGGATTTCTGTCTTTTTGCCCCAAAATAAAAGGAATTTCAGCCTTTTTACCTCATAATAAAGGGAATATCTGCCTTTTTGCCCCAAAATATGGGGAATTTCTGCATTTTTGCCTCAAAATAAAGAAAATTTTTGCAATTTTGTACCAAAATAAAAGAAATTTCTGCCTTTTTGCCCCAAATAAGAGAAATTCCTGCCTTCTTTCCCTGAAATAAGTGAAATTTCTGCAATTTTGCCCAAAATAAGAAAAATTTCTGCAATTTTGCAACAAATTAAGGGAAATTTATGCAATTTTGCCCCAAAATAAAGGGAATTTCTGACTTTTTGCTGTGTAATAAGGAGAATTTCTGTCTTTTTGCCCCAAAATAATGTGAATTTCTGAATTTTCCCTCAAAATTAGGGGAATTAGTGCAATTTTGCTTCAAAATACAGGGAATTTCTGCCTTATTGCACCAAAATAAAGGGAATTTCTGAATTTTTGCACCAATATAAGGGGAATTTCTGAGATTTTGCTCCAAAATACAGAAAATTTCTGCCTTATTGCCCGAAATTAAGTGGAATTTCTGCCTTTTTGCCCTGAAATATTTGAAATTTCTGCAATTTTACCCCAAAATAAGGGGAATTTCAATTTTTGGCCCTAAAATTAGGGGAATTTTTGTTTATGCCCCAAAATAAGGCAAATTTCTTACTTTTTGCCCTGAAATAAGTGAAATTTCTGCAATTTTGTCCAAAAATAAGGGGAATTTCTGCCTTTTTGCCCAAAATAAGGGGAATTTCAGCATTTTACCTCCAAATGAGGGGAATTTCTGCCTTTTTGCCACAAAATATGGGGAATTACTGCCTTATTGCCTTCAAATAAGGAAAATTTCTGCTTTTCTGCCCCAATTAACAAGAATTTCTGCCTTTTTGCCACAAAGTAAAGGAAATTTTTGCCTTTTTGCCCTAAAATAAGAGGAATTTCATCCTTTTTACATCAAAATAAGGGGAATTTCTGCCTTTTACCCCAAAATATGATGAATTTCTGCCTTTTTGTTCCAAAATAAGAAAAATTTCTTCAACATTGTACCAAAATAAAAGAAATTTCTGTTTTTTGTCCCAAAATAAATGGAATTTCTGACTTTTTGCCCTGAAATAAATGAAATTTCTGCAATTTTGCCCGAATATAAGGAAAATTTGTGCCTTTTTGCCCCAAAATGAGGGAAATTTCAGCATTTTACCTCAAAATAAGGGGAATTTCAGCATTTTTGCACCAAAATATGGGGAATTTTAGCCTTTTTGCCACAATATAAGAAAAATTTCTGCAATTATGTACCAAAATAAAAGAAATTTCTAAAATTTTGCCCCAAAATAAGGGAAATTTCTGCAATTTTGCCCCAAAATAAGGGAAAGTTCTTCAATTTTGCCCCAAAATAAGGGGAATTTCTGACTTTTTGCCGCGAAATAAGGAGAATTTCTGTATTTTTGCCCCAAAATAAAGGGAATTTCTGCCTTTTTGCCCCAAAATTAGGGGAGTTTCTGCAATTTTGCTTCAAAATACAAGGAATTTCTGCCTTTTTTCCCGAAAATAAGGGGAACTTCTGCTTTTGCCCCAAATAAAGGGAATTTCTGCATTTTTGCCCCGATATTAGGGAAAATTCTGCAATTTTGCTCCAAAATACGGGGAATTTCTGCCTTTTTGCCCGAAATTAAAAGGATTTTCTGCCTTTTTGCTTCCAAATAAGGGAAATTTCTGCAAATTTATCCCAAAATAAGGGGAATTTCTTCCTTTTTGCCCCAAAATATAAGGAGTTTCTGCCTTTTTGCCCCAAAATAAGAAATATTTCTGCAATTTTGCCCCAAAATAAGGGGAATTTCTCACTTTTTGCCCAAAAATAAAGGAAATTTCAGTCTTTTTACCTGAAAATAAGTGAAATTTCTGCAATTTTGCCCCAAATATCAGAAATTTCTGCAATTTTGCACCAAAATAAGGTAAATTTCTGCAATTTTGCCCCAAATTAAAGGAAATTTCTGGAATTTTTCCCCAAAATAAGGGGAATTTCTGATTTTTGCCCCAAAATAAAGGGAATGTCTGACTTTTACCCCAAAATTAGGGGAATTTTTGCAATTTTGTTTCAAAATAAGGGGAATTTCTGCCTTTTTGCCCGAAAATAAGGGGAATGCATATTTTTTTGCCATAAAAAAGGAAAATTTCTTCATTTTTGCGCAAAATTAAGAGGAACTTTTGCCTTTTGCCTCTAAATAAGTGGAATTTCTGTCTTTTTTACCCCAAAACAAAAGAAATTTCTGTTTTTTTTGCCCCAAAATAAGGAAAATTTCTGACTTATTACCCTGAAATAAGTGAAATTTCTGCAACTTTGCCCCAAAATAAAGAAAAATTCTTCCTTTTTGCCCCCAAATAAGAGGAATTTCAGCCTTTTTACCTCAAAATAAGGGGAATTTCTGCATTTTTGCCACAATATATTAGGAATTTCTGCTTTTTTGCCCTAAAATAAGGGAAATTTCTGGAATTTTGCCCCAAAATAAGTGGAATTTCTGAGTTTTGCCACAAAATAAGGAGAATTTCTGTCTTTTTGCCCCAACATATAGGGAATTTCTGCCGTTTTGCCTCACAATTAGGGGAATTTCTGCAATTTTGCTTCAAAATACGGGGAATTTCTGCTTTTTTGCCTGAAAATAAGGGGAATGTATAGCTTTTGCCACAAAAAAGGGAAATTTCTTCATTTTAGCCCCAAAATAAGAGTAATTTCTGCCTTTTTACCTCAAATTAAGTGAAATTTCTGCTTTTTAACCCAAAAATAAACTGAATTTCTGTCGTTTTGCCCCAAAACAAAAGGACTTTTGGAATTTTGCCTTGAAATAAGTGAAATTTCTGCATTTTTGCCCCAAAATAAGGGAAATTTCTGCCTTTTTGCCACAAAATAAGGGGAATTTCTGCAATTTTGTCCCAAAACATAGAAAATTTCTGCAATTTTGTACCAAAATATAAGAAATTTCTGCCTTTTTGCCCCAAAATAAGAGAAATTCCTGCCTTCTTTCCCTGAAATAAGTGAAATTTCTGCAATTTTGCCCAAAATAAGAAAAATTTCTGCAATTTTGCCACAAAATAAGAAAAATTTCTGCAATTTTGCCCCAAAATAAGGGAAATTTCTGCCTTTTTGCCACAATATAAGGGGAATTTCTGCATTTTTGTCCCAAAATATAGAAAATTTCTGCAATTTTGTACCAAAATATAAGAAATTTCTGCCTTTTTGCCCCAAAATAAGAGAAATTCCTGCCTTCTTTCCCTGAAATAAGTGAAATTCCTGCAATTTTGACCAAAATAAGAAAAATTTCTGCAATTTTGCCCCAAAATAAGGGAAATTTCTGCAATTTTGCCCCAAAATAAGGGAAATTTCTGCAATTTTGCCCCAAATTAAAGGAAATTTCTGCAATTTTGCCCCAAAATAAGGGGAATTTCTGATTTTTGCACAAAATATAGGGAATGTCTGCCTTTTGCCCCAAAATTAGGGGAATTTCTGCAATTTTGCTTCAAAATAAGGGGAATTTCTGCCTTTTTTCCCGGAAATTAGGAAAATGCATATCTTTTTGCCATAAAAAAGGGAAATTTCTTCATTTTTGCGCCAAATTAAAAGGAACTTCTGCCTTTTGCCTCTAAATAAGTGGAATTTCTTTCTTTTTTACGCCAAAACAAAGGGAATTTCTGTATTTTTTGCCCCAAAATAAGGGGAATTTTTGACTTATTACCCTGAAATAAGTGAAATTTCTGCAATTTTGCCCCAAAATAAAGAAAAATTCTTCCTTTTTGCTCCCAAATAAGAGGTATTTCAGCCTTTTTACCTCAAAATAAGGGGAATTTCTGCGTTTTTGCCACAATATATTAGGAATTTCTGCCTTTGTGCACTAAAATAAGGGAAATTTCTGGAATTTTGCCCCAAAATAAGTGGAATTTCTGAGTTTTGCCACAAAATAAGGAGAATTTCTGTCTTTTTGCCCCAACATATAGGGAATTTCAGCCGTTTTGCCTCACAATTAGGGGAATTTCTGCAATTTTACTTCAAAATACGGGGAATTTCTGCGTTTTTGCCTGAAAATAAGGGGAATGTATACCTTTTGCCACAAAAAAAAGGGAAATTTCTTAATTTTAGCCCCAAAATAAGAGTAATTTCTGCCTTTTTACCTCAAAATAAGTGAAATTTCTTCCTTTTTACCCAAAAATAAACGGAATTTCTGTCTTTTTGCCCCAAAATAAAAGGAATTTTTGAATTTTTCCTTGAAATTAAAGAAATTTCTGCAATTTTGCCCCAAAATAAGGGAAATTTCTGCCTTTTTGCCACAAAATAAGGGTAATTTCTGCATTTTTGTCCCAAAATAAAGAAAATTTCTGCAATTTTGTACCAAAATAAATGATATTTCTGCCTTTTTGCCCCAAAATAAAAGAAATTCCTGCCTTCTTTCCCTGAAATAAGTGAAATTTCTGCAATTTTGCACAAAATAAGAAAAATTTCTGCAAATTTGCCACAAAAAAGGGAAATTTCTTTATTTTAGCCCCAAAATAAGAGTAATTTCTGCCTTTTTACCTCAAAATAAGTGAAATTTCTGCCTTTTTACCCAAAAATAAACGGAATTTCTGTCTTTTGCCCCAAAATAAAAGGAATTTTTGAATTTTGCCTTGAAATAAGTGAAATTTCTGCAATTTTGCCACAAAATAACGGAAATTTCTGCCTTTTTGCCACAAAATAAGTAGAATTTCTGCATTTTGCCCCAAAATAAAGAAAATTTCTGCAATTTTGTACCAAAATAAAAGAAATTTCTGCCATTTTGCCCCAAAATATGAGAAATTCCTACCTTCTTTTCCTGAAATAAATGAAATTTCTGCAATTTTGGCCAAAATAAGGAAAATTTCTGTAATTTTGCCCCAAAAAAGGGGGAATTTCTGACGTTATGCTCTGAAATAAGGAGAATTTCTGTCTTTTTGCCCCAAAATAATTTGATTTTCTGCGTTTTCATTCAAAATTAGATGAATTTGTGCAATTTTGCTTCAAAACACAGGGAATTTCGGCCTTATTACACCAAAATAAAGGGAATTTCTGCATTTTTTGCACCAATATAAGGAAAATTTCTGAGATTTTGCTCCCAAATACGGTAAATTTCTGCCTTATTGCCTAAAAATAAGTGGAATTTCTGCCTTTTTGCACTGAAATATTTAAAATTTCTGCAATTTTACCCCAAAATAAGGCAAATTTCTGACTTTTTGCCCTAAAATAAGTGAAATTTCTGCAATTTTGCCCCAAAATAAGGGGAATTTCTGCCTTTTGCCCAAAATAAGGGGAATTTCAGCATTTTACCTCCAAATAAGGGGAATTTCTGCCTTTTTGCCACAAAACATGGGGAATTTCTGAATTATTGCCCCCAAATTAGGAATGTTTCTGCTTTTCTGCCCCAATTAATGGAAATTTCTGCCTTTTTGCCACAAAATAAAGTGAATTTCTGCCTTTTTGCCCAAAAATAAGGGGAATTTCAGCCTTTTTACCTCAAAATAAGGGGAATTTTTGCCTTTTGCCTTAAAATATGGGGAATTTCTGCCTTTTTGTTCCAAAATAAGAAAAATTTCTTCAACTTTGTACCAAAATAAAAGAAATTTCTGCTTTTTGCCCCAAAATAAAAGGAATTTCTGACTTTTTGCCCTGAAATAAATGAAATTTCTGCAATTTTGCTCCAAAATAAGGGACATTTGTACATTTTTGCCACAAAATGTAGGGAATTTCTGCCTTTTTGCCCCAAAATATGGTGAATTTCAGCATTTTACCTCAAAATAAGGGGAATTTCAGCCTTTTTGCACCAAAATATGGGGAATTTCTGCATTTTTGCCACAAAATAAGAAAAATTTCTGCAATTCTGTACCAAAATAAAAGAAATTTCTAAAATTGTGCCGAAAAAAAAAAATTCTGCAATTTTGCCCCAAAATAAGGGAAATTTCTTCATTTTTGCCACAAAATAAGGGGAATTTCCGTCTTTTTGCCCCAAAATAAAAGGAATTTCAGCGTTTTTACCTCATAATAAGGGGAATCTCTGCCTTTTTACCCCAAAATATGGGGAATTTTTGCATTTTTGCCCCCCAAAAAAAAAATTTCTGCAATTTTGTACCAAAAAAAAGAAATTTCTGCCTTTTTGCCCCAAAATAAGAGAAATTTCTGCCTTCTGTCCCTGAAATAAGTGAAATTTCTGCAATTTTGCCCAAAATAAGAAAAATTTCTGCAATTTTGCCACAAAATAAGGGAAATTTCTGCAATTTTGCCCCAAAATAAGAGGAATTTCTGACGTTATTCCCTGAAATAAGGAGAATTTCCGTCTTTTTGCCATAAAATCATTTGAATTTCTGCATTTTCCCTCAAAATTAGATGAATTTGTGCAATTTTGCTTCAAAACACAGGGAATTTCTGCCTTATTACACCAAAATAAAGGGAATTTCTGCATTTTTGCACCATTATAAGGGGAATTTCTGAGATTTTGCTCAAAAATACGGAAAATTTGTGCCTTATTGCCTAAAATTAAGTGGAATTTCTGCCTTTTTGCACTGAAATATTTAAAATTTCTGCAATTTTACTCCAAAATAATGGGAATTTCTGTTTTTGGCCCCAAAATTAGGAGAATTTCTGCTTTCTGCCCCAAAATAAGGGAAATTTCTGACTTTTTGCCCTAAAATATGTGAAATTTTTGCAATTTTTGCCCCAAAATAAGGGGAATTTCCGCCTTTTTGCCCAAAATAAGGGGAATTTCACCATTTTACCTCCAAATAAAGGGAATTTCTGCCTTTTTGCAACAAAATATGGGGAATTACTGCCTTATTACCTTCAAATAAGGAAAATTTCTTTTTTTCTGCCCCAATTAAGAATTTCTGCCTTTTTGCCACAAAGTAAAGGAAATTTTTGCCTTTTTGCCCTAAAATAAGGGGAATTTCATCCTTTTTACCTAAAAATAAGGGGAATTTCTGCCTTTTGCCCCAAAATATGGGGAATTTCTGCCTTTTTGTTCCAAAATAAGAAAAATTTCTTCAACTTTGTACCAAAATAAAAGAAATTTCATTTTTTGCCCCAAAATAAAAGGAATTTTTGACTTTTTTCCCTGAAATAAATGAAATTTATGCAATTTTGCCCGAAAATAAGGGAAATTTGTGCCTCTTTGCTCCAAAATGTAGGGAATTTCTGCCTTTTGCCCCAAAATATGGGGAATTTCAGCATTTTACCTCAAAATAAGGGGAATTTCAGCCTTTTTCAACCAAAATATGGGGAATTTCTGCCTTTTTGCCAAAAATAAGAAAAATTTCCGCAATTCTGTACCAAAATAAAAGAAATTTCTAAAATTTTGCCTGAAAATATGGAAAATTTCTGCAATTTTGCCCCAAAATAAGGAAAATTTCTGCCTTTTTGCCACAAAATAAGGTGAATTTCTGTCTTTTTTCCCCAAAATAAAAGGAATTTCAGCCTTTTTACCTCATAATAAGGGGAATCTCTGCCTTTTTACCCCAAAATATGGGGAATTTCTGCATTTTTACCTCAAAATAAAGAAGATTTTTGCAATTTTGAACCAAAATAAAAGAATTTTCTGCCTTTTAGCCCCCAAATAAGAGAAATTCCTGCCTTTTTTTCCCTGAAATAAGTGAAATTTCTGCAATTTTGCCCAAAATAAGAAAAATTTCTGCAATTATGCCACAAAATAAGGGAAATTTTTGCAAATTTGCCTCAAAATAAGGGGAATTTCTGATTTTGCCGTGAAATAAGGAGAATTTCTGTCTTTTTGCCCCAAAATAATGTGAATTTCTGCATTTTCCCTCAAAATTAGGGGAATTTGTGCAATTTTGCTTCAAAATACGGGGAATTTCTGCCTTATTGCACCAAAATAAAGGGAATTTCTGAATTTTTGCACCAATATAAAGTGGAATTTCTGAGATTTTGCTCCAAAATACAGAAAATTTCTGCCTTATTGCCCGATATTAAGTGGAATTTCTGCCTTTTTGCCCTGAAATATTTGAAATTTCTGCAATTTTACCCATAAAAAAGGGGAATTTCTATTTTTGTCCCTAAAATTAGGGGAATTTCTGTTTTTTCCCCCAAAATAAGGCAAATTTCTGACTTTTTGCCCTGAAATAAGTGAAATTTCTGCAATTTTGTCCAAAAATAAGGGGAATTTCTGCCTTTTTGCCCAAAATAAGGGGAATTTCAGCATATTACCTCCAAATGAGGGGAATTTCTGCCTTTTTGCCACAAAATATGGGGAATTACTGCCTTTTTGCCTTCAAATAAGGAAAATTTCTGCTTTTCTACCCCAATTAACAAGAATTTCTGCCTTTTTGCCACAAAGTAAAGGAAATTTTTGCCTTTTTGCCCTAAAATAAGAGGAATTTCATCCTTTTTACCTCAAAATAAGGGGAATTTCTGCCTTTTACCCCAAAATATGATGAATTTCTGCCTTTTTGTTCCAAAATAAGAAAAATTTCTTCAACTTTGTACCAAAATAAAAGAAATTTCTGTTTTTTGTCCCAAAATAAATGGAATTTCTGACTTTTTGCCCTGAAATAAATGAAATTTCTGCAATTTTGCCCGAATATAAGGAAAATTTGTGCCTTTTTGCCCGAAAATGAGGGAAATTTCGGCCTTTTTGCCCCAAAATAAGGGGAATTTCAGCATTTTACCTCAAAATAAGGGGAATTTCAGCATTTTTGCACCAAAATATGGGGAATTTTAGCCTTTTTGCCACAATATAAGAAAAATTTCTGCAATTATGTACCAAAATAAAAGAAATTTCTAAAATTTTGCCCCAAAATAAGGGAAATTTCTGCAATTTTGCCCCAAAATAAGGGAAAGTTCTTCAATTTTGCCCCAAAATAAGGGGAATTTCTGACTTTTTGCCGCGAAATAAGGAGAATTTCTGTATTTTTGCTTGAAAATAAAGGGAATTTCTGCCTTTTTGCCCCAAAATTATGGGAGTTTCTGCAATTTTGCTTCAAAATACAAGAAATTTCTGACTTTTTTCCCAAAAATAAGGGGAACTTCTGCTTTTGCCCTAAATAAAGGGAATTTCTGCATTTTTGCCCCGATATTAGGGGAAATTCTGCAATTTTGCTCCAAAATACGGGGAATTTCTGCCTTTTTGCCCGAAATTAAAAGGATTTTCTGCCTTTTTGCTTCCAAATAAGGGAAATTTCTGCAAATTTATCCCAAAATAAGGGGAATTTCTTCCTTTTAGCCCCAAAATATAAGGAGTTTCTGCCTTTTTGCCCCAAAATAAGAAATATTTCTGCAATTTTGCCCCAAAATAAGGGGAATTTCTCACTTTTTGCCCAAAAATAAAGGAAATTTCAGCCTTTTTACCTGAAAATAAGTGAAATTTCTGCAATTTTGCCCCAAATATCAGAAATTTCTGCAATTTTGCACCAAAATAAGGTAAATTTCTGCAATTTTGCCCCAAATTAAAGGAAATTTCTGGAATTTTTCCCCAAAATAAGGGGAATTTCTGATTTTTGCCCCAAAATAAAGGGAATGTCTGACTTTTACCCCAAAATTAAGGGAATTTCTGCAATTTTGCTTCAAAATAAGGGGAATTTCTGCCTTTTTGCCCGAAAATAAGGGAAATGCATATTTTTTTGCCATAAAAAAGGAAAATTTCTTCATTTTTGCGCAAAATTAAGAGGAACTTCTGCCTTTTGCCTCTAAATAAGTGGAATTTCTGTCTTTTTTACCCCAAAACAAAAGAAATTTCTGTTTTTTTTTGCCCCAAAATAAGGAAAATTTCTGACTTATTACCCTGAAATAAGTGAAATTTCTGCAACTTTGCCCCAAAATAAAGAAACATTCTTCCTTTTTGCCCCCAAATAAGAGGAATTTCAGCCTTTTTACCTCAAAATAAGGGGAATTTCTGCATTTTTGCCACAATATATTAGGAATTTCTGCTTTTTTGCCCGAAAATAAGGGAAATTTCTGGAATTTTGCCCCAAAATAAGTGGAATTTCTGAGTTTTGCCACAAAATAAGGAGAATTTCTGTCTTTTTGCCCCAACATATAGGGAATTTCTGCCGTTTTGCCTCACAATTAGGGGAATTTCTGCAATTTTGCTTTAAAATACGGGGAATTTCTGCTTTTTTGCCTGAAAATAAGGGGAATGTATACCTTTTGCCACAAAAAAAGGGAAATTTCTTCATTTTAGCCCCAAAATAAAAGTAATTTCTGCCTTTTTACCTCAAATTAAGTGAAATTTCTGCTTTTTAACCCAAAAATAAACTGAATTTCTGTCTTTTTGCATCAAAACAAAAGGACTTTTGGAATTTTGCCTTGAAATAAGTGAAATTTCTGCAATTTTGCCCCAAAATAAGGGGAAATTTCTGCCTTTTTGCCACAGAATAAGGGGAATTTCTGCATTTTTGTCCCAAAATATAGAAAATTTCTGCAATTTGTACCAAAATATAAGAAATTTCTGCCTTTTTGCCCCAAAATAAAAGAAATTCCTGCCTTCTTTTCCTGAAATAAGTGAAATTTCTGCAATTTTGCCCAAAATAAGAAAAATTTCTGCAATTTTGCCCAAAATAAGAAAAATTTCTGCAATTTTGCCACAAAATAAGGAAAATTTCTGCAATTTTGCCCCAAAATAAGGGAAATTTCTGCCATTTTGCCACAAAATAAGGGGAATTTCTGACTTTTTGCTTTGTAATAAGGAGAATTTCTGTCTTTTTGCCCCAAAATAATGTGAATTTCTCCATTTTCCCTCAAAATTAGGGGAATTAGTGCAATTTTGCTTCAAAATACGGGGAATTTCTGCCTTATTGCACCAAAATAAAGGGAATTTCTGAATTTTTGCACCAATATAAGGGGAATTTCTGAGATTTTGCTTCAAAATACAGAAAATTTCTGCCTTATTGCCCGAAATTAAGTGGAATTTCTGCCTTTTTGCCCTGAAATATTTGAAATTTCTGCAATTTTACCCCAAAATAAAAGGAATTTCAATTTTTGGCCCCAAAATTAGGGGAATTTTTGCTTTTTGCCCCAAAATAAGGCAAATTTCTTACTTTTTGCCCTGAAATAAGTGAAATTTCTGCAATTTTGTCCAAAAATAAGGGGAATTTCTGCCTTTTTGCCCAAAATAAGGGGAATTTCAGCATTTTACCTCCAAATGAGGGGAATTTCTGCCTTTTTGCCACAAAATATGGGGAATTACTGCCTTATTGCCTTCAAATAAAGAAAATTTCTGCTTTTCTACCCCAATTAACAAGAATTTCTGCCTTTTTGCCACAAAGTAAAGGAAATTTTTGCCTTTTTGCCCTAAAATAAGAGGAATTTCATCCTTTTTACCTCAAAATAAGGGGAATTTCTGCCTTTTACCCCAAAATATGATGAATTTCTGCCTTTTTGTTCCAAAATAAGAAAAATTTCTTCAACTTTGTACCAAAATAAAAGAAATTTCTGTTTTTTGTCCCAAAATAAATGGAATTTCTGACTTTTTGCCCTGAAATAAATGAAATTTCTGCAATTTTGCCCGAATATAAGGAAAATTTGTGCCTTTTTGCCCGAAAATGAGGGAAATTTCGGCCTTTTTGCCCCAAAATAAGGGGAATTTCAGCATTTTACCTCAAAATAAGGGGAATTTCAGCATTTTTGCACCAAAATATGGGGAATTTTAGCCTTTTTGCCACAATATAAGAAAAATTTCTGCAATTATGTACCAAAATAAAAGAAATTTCTAAAATTTTGCCCCAAAATAAGGGAAATTTCTGCAATTTTGCCCCAAAATAAGGGAAATTTCTGCCATTTTGCCACAAAATAAGGGGAATTTCTGCATTTTTGTCCCAAAATATAGAAAATTTCTGCAATTTTGTACCAAAATATAAGAAATTTCTGCCTTTTTGCCCCAAAATAAGAGAAATTCCTGCCTTCTTTTCCTGAAATAAGTGAAATTTCTGCAATTTTGCCCAAAATAAGAAAAATTTCTGCAAATTTGCCACAAAATAAAGAAAATTTCTGCAATTTTGCCCCAAAATAAGGGAAATTTCTGCCTTTTTGCCACAAAATAAGGGGAATTTCTGTCTTTTTGCCCCAAAATAAAAGGAATTTAAGCATTTTTACCTCATAATAAGGGGAATCTCTTCCTTTTTGACCCAAAATATGGGGAATTTCTGCATTTTTGCCTAAAAATAAAGAAAATTTCTGCAATTTTGTACCAAAATAAAAGAAATTTCTGCCTTTTTGCCCCAAAATAAGAGAAATTCCTGCCTTCTTTCCCTGAAATAAGTGAAATTTCTGCAATTTTGCCCAAAATAAGAAAAATTTCTGCAATTTTGCCACAAAATAAGGGAAATTTCTGCAACTTTGCCCAAAATAAGGGGAATTTCTGACTTTTTGCCGTGAAATAAGGAGAATTTCTGCCTTTTTGCCCCAAAATAATGTGAAATTCTGCATTTTCCCTCAAAATTAGGGGAATTTGTGCAATTTTGCTTCAAAATATTGGGAATTTCTGCCTTATTGCACCAAAATAAAAGGAATTTCTGCAATTTTGCCTCAAAATAAGGGAAATTTCTGCCTTTTTGCCACAAAATAAGGGGAATTTTTGCATTTTTGCCCCAAAATAAAGAAAATTTCTGCAATTTTGTACCAAAATAAAAGAAATTTCTGCCTATTTGCCCCAAAATAAGAGAAATTCCTGCCTTCTTTCGATGAAATAAGTGAAATTTCTGCAATTTTGCCCAAAATAAGAAAAATTTCTGCAATTTTGCCACAAAATAAAGGAAATTTCTGCAATTTTGCCCAAAAATAAGGGGAATTTCTTACTTTTTGCCGTGAAATAAGGAGAATTTCTGTCTTTTTGCCCAAAAATAATGTGAATTTCTGCATTTTCCCTCAAAATTAGGGGAATTTGTGCAATTTTGCTTCAAAATACGGGGAATTTCTGCCTTATTGCACCAAAATAAAGGGAATTTCTGCAATTTTGCCCCAAAATAATGGAAATTTCTGCCTTTTTGCCACAAAATAAGGGGGAATTTCTTCATTTTTGCCCCAAAATAAAAAAATCTCTGCAATTTTGTACCAAAATAAAAGAAATTTCTGCCTTTTTGCCCCAAAATGAGAGAAATTCCTGCCTTCTTTCCCTGAAATAAGTGAAATTTCTGCAATTTTGCCCAAAATAAGAAAAATTTCTGCAATTTTTCCACAAAAAAGTGAAATTTCTTCATTTTAGCCCCAAAGTAAGAGTAATTTCTGCCTTTTTACCTCAAAATAAGTGAAATTCGTGCCTTTTTACCCAAAAATAAACGGAATTTTTGTTTTTTTGCCCCAAAATAAAAGGAATTTTTGAATTTTGCCTTGAAATAAGTGAAATTTCTGCAATATTGCCCCAAAATAAGGGAAATTTCTGCCTTTTTGCCACAAAATAAGGGGAATTTCTTCATTTTTGCCCCAAAATAAAGAAAATATCTGCAATTTTGTACCAAAATAAAAGAAATTTCTGCTCTTTTGCCCCAAAATAAGAGAAATTCCTGCCTTCTTTCCCTTAAATAAGTGAAATTTCTGCAATTTTGCCCAAAATAAGAAAAATTTCTGCAATTTTGCCCCAAAATAAGGGGAATTTCTGACGTTATGCCCTGAAATAAGGAGAATTTCTGTTCTTTTGCCCCAAAATAATTTGAATTTCTGCATTTTCTCTCAAAATTAGATGAATTTGCAATTTTGCTTCAAAACACGGGGAATTTCTGCCTTATTACATCAAAATAAAGGGAATTTCTGCATTTTTGCACCATTATAAGGGGAATTTCTGAGATTTTGCTCCAAAATACGGAAAATTTGTGCCTTATTGTCTAAAATGAAGCGGAAATTCTGCCTTTTTGCACTGAAATATTTGAAATTTCTGCAATTTTACCCCAAAATAAGCGGAATTTCTGTTTTTGGCCAAAAAATTAGGGGAATTTCTGCTTTTTGCCCCAAAATAAGGCAAATTTCTGACTTTTTGCCCTAAAATAAGTGAAATTTCTGCAATTTTGCCCCAAAATAATGGGAATTTCTGCCTTTTGCCCAAAATAAGGGGAATTTCAGCATTTTACCTTCAAATAACGGGAATTTCTGACTTTTTGCCACAAGATATGGGGAATCTCTGCATTATTGCCCCCAAATAAGGAAAGTTTCTGCTTTTCTGCCCCAATAAATGGGAATTTCTGCCATTTTGCCAGAAAATAAAGGGAATTTCTGCCTTTTTGCCCCAAAACAAAGGGCATTTCAGCCTTTTTACCTCAAAATAAGGGGAATTTCTTTCTTTTGCCCCAAAATATGGGGAATTTCTGCCTTTTTGTTCCAAAATAAGAAAAATTTCTTCAACTTTGTACCAAAATAAAAGAAATTTCTGCTTTTTGCCCCAAAATAAAAGGAATTTCTGACTTTTTGCCCTGAAATAAATGAAATTTCTGCAATTTTGCCTGAAAATAAGGGAAATTTGTGCCTTTTTGCCTCAAAATGTAGGGAATTTCTGCATTTTTGTTCCAAAATATGGGGAATTTAAGCATTTTACCTCAAAATAATAGGAATTTCAGCCTTTTGGCACCAAAATATGGGGAATTTCTGCCTTTTTGCCACAAAAGAAGAAAAATTTCTGCAATTCTGTACCAAAATAAAAGAAATTTCTAAAATTTTGCCCCAAAATAAGGGAAATTTCTGCAATTTTGCCCCAAAATAAGAGAAATTTCTGCCTTTTTTCCACAAAATAAGGGGGATTTTTGTCTTTTTGCCCCAAAATAAAAGGAATTTCAGCCTTTTTACCTCATAATAAGGGGAATCTCTGCTTTTTTGCCCCCAAATATGGGGAATTTCTGCATTTTTGCCTCAAAATAAAGAAAATTTTTGCAATTTTGTACCAAAATAAAAGAAATTTCTGCCTTTTTGCCCCAAAATAAGAGAAATTCCTGCCTTCTTTCCCTGAAATAAGTGAAATTTCTGCAATTTTGCCCAAAATAAGAAAAATTTCTGCAATTTTGCCACAAAATAAGGGAAATTTTTGCAATTTTGCCCCAAAATAAGGAGAATTTCTCACTTTTTACCGTGAAATAAGGAGAATTTCTGTCTTTTTGCCCCAAAATAATCGAATTTCTGCATTTTCCCTCAAAATTAGGGGAATTAGTGCAATTTTGCTTCAAAATACGGGGAATTTCGGCCTTATTGCACCAAAATAAAGGGAATTTCTGCATTTTTGCGCCAATATAAGGGGAATTTCTGAGATTTTGCTCCAAAATACAGAAAATTTCTGCCTTATTGTCCGAAATTAAGTGGAATTTCTGCCTTTTTGCCCTGAAATATTTGAAATTTCTGCAATTTTACCCCAAAATAAGGGGAATTTCTATTTTTGGCCCCAAAATTAGGGGAATATCTTCTTTTTGCCCCAAAATAAGGCAAATTTCTGACTTTTTGCCTTGAAATAAGTGAAATTTCTGCAATTTTGTCCAAAAATAAGCGAATTTCTGCCTTTTTGCCCAAAATAAGGGGAATTTCAGCATTTTACCTCCAAATGAGGGGAATTTCTGCCTTTTTGCCACAAAATATGGGGAATTACTGCCTTATTGCCTTCAAATAAGGAAAATTTCTGCTTTTCTGCCCCAGTTAACAAGAATTTCTGCCATTTTGCCACAAAGTAAAGGAAATTTTTGCCTTTTTGCCCTAAAATAAGGGGAATTTCATCCTTTTTACATCAAAATAAGGGGAATTTATGCCTATTTGCCACAAAATATGGGGAATTTCTGCATTATTGCCCCCAAATAAGGAAAGTTTCTGCTTTTCTGCCCAAATTAACAGGAATTTCTGCCTTTTTGCCAGAAAATAAAGTGAATTTCTGCCTTTTTGCCCCAAAACAAGGGGCATTTCAGCCTTTTTACCTCAAAATAAGGGGAATTTCTGCCTTTTGCCCCAAAATATGGGGAATTTCTGCCTTTTTGTTCCAAAATAAGAAAAATTTCTTCAACTTTGTACCAAAATAAAAGAAATTTCTGCTTTTTGCCCCAAAATAAAAGGAATTTTTGACTTTTTGCCCTGAAATAAATGACATTTCTGCAATATTGCCTGAAAATAAGGGAAATTTGTGCCTTTTTGCCTCAAAATGTAGGGAATTTCTGCATTTTTGTTCCAAAATATGGGGAATTTAAGCATTTTACCTCAAAATAAGGGGAATTTCAGCATTTTGCACCAAAATATGGGGAATTTCTGCCTTTTTGTCACAAAAGAAGAAAAATTTCTGCAATTCTGTACCAAAATAAAAGAAATTTCTAAAATTTTGCCCCAAAATACGGGAAATTTCTGCAATTTTGCCCCAAAATAAGGGAAATTTCTGCCTTTTTGCCACAAAATAAGGGGGATTTCTGTCTTTTTGCCCCAAAATAAAAGGAATTTCAGCCTTTTTACCTCATAATAAGGGGAATCTCTGCTTTTTTGCCCCAAAATATGGGGAATTTCTGCATTTTTGCCTCAAAATAAAGAAAATTTTTGCAATTTTGTACCAAAATAAAAGAAATTTCTGCCTTTTTGCCCCAAAATAAGAGAAATTCCTACCTTCATTCCCTGAAATAAGTGAAATTTCTGCAATTTTGCCCAAAATAAGAAAAATTTCTGCAATTTTGCCACAAAATAAGGGAAATTTATGCAATTTTGCCCCAAAATAAGGGGAATTTCTGACTTTTTGCCGTGAAACAAGGAGAATTTCTGTCTTTTTGCCCCAAAATAATGTGAATTTCTGCATTTTCCCTCAAAATTAGGGGAATTAGTGCAATTTTGCTTCAAAATACGGGGAATTTCTGCCTTATTGCACCAAAATAAAGGGAATTTCTGCATTTTTGCACCAATTTAAGGGGAATTTCTGAGATTTTGCTCCAAAATACAGAAAATTTCTGCCTTATTGCCCGAAATTAAGTGGAATTTCTGCCTTTTTGCCCTGAAATATTTGAAATTTCTGCAATTTTACCCCAAAATAAGGGGAATTTCTATTTTTGGCCCCAAAATTAGGGGAATATCTTCTTTTTGCCCCAAAATAAGGCAAATTTCTGACTTTTTGCCCTGAAATAAGTGAAATTTCTGCAATTTTGTCCAAAAATAAGGGGAATTTCTGCCTTTTTGCCCAAAATAAGGGGAATTTCAGCATTTTACCTCCAAATGAGGGGAATTTCTGCCTTTTTGCCACAAAATATGGGGAATTACTGCCTTATTGCCTTCAAATAAGGAAAATTTCTGCTTTTCTGCCCCAATTAACAAGAATTTCTGCCATTTTGTCACAAAGTAAAGGAAATTTTTGCCTTTTTGCCCTAAAATAAGGGCAATTTCATCCTTTTTACCTCAAAATAAGGGGAATTTATGCCTTTTTGCCACAAAATATGGGGAATTTCTGCATTATTGCCCCCAAATAAGAAAGTTTCTGCTTTTCTGCCCCAATTAACAGGAATTTCTGCCTTTTTGCCACAAAATAAAGGGAATTTCTGCATTTTGCCCTAAAATAAAAGGAATTTCTGACTTTTTGCCCTGAAATAAATGAAATTTCTGCAATTTTGCCCGAAAATAAGGGAAATTTGTGCCTTTTTGCCCCAAAATGTAGGGAATTTCTGCCTTTTTGCCCCAAAATATGGGGAATTTCAGCATTTTCCCTCAAAATAAGGGGAATTTTTGCCTTTTTGCCACAAAATAAGAAAAATTTCTGCAATTCTGTACCAAAATAAAAGAAATTTCTAAAATTTTGCCCGAAAATAAGGGAAATTTCTGCAATTTTGCCCAAAAATAAAGGAAATTTCTGCCTTTTTGCCACAAAATAGGAGGAATTTCTGTGTTTTTGCCCCAAAATATAAGGAATTTCAGCCTTTTTACCTCACAATAAGAGGAATCTCTGCCTTTCTGCCCCAAAATATGGGAAATTTCTGCATTTTTGCCTCAAAATAAAGAAAATTTCTGCAATTTTGTACCTAAATAAAAGAAATTTCTGCCTTTTTGCCCCAAAATAAGAGAAATTCCTGCCTTCTTTCCCTGAAATAAGTGAAATTTCTGCAATTTTGCCCAAAATAAGAAAAATTTCTGCAATTTTGCCACAAAATAAGAAAAATTTCTGCAATTTTGCCCCAAAATAAGGGGAATTTCTGACTTTTTGCCGTGAAATAAGGAGAATTTCTTTCTTTTTCCCAAAATAATGTGAATTTCTGCATTTTCCCTCAAAATTAGGGGAATTTGTGCAATTTTGCTTCAAAATATGGGGAATTTCTGCCTTATTGCACCAAAATAAAGGGAATTTCTGCAATTTTGCCCCAAAATAAGGGAAATTTTTCCCTTTTTGCCACAAAATAAGGGGAATTTCTGCATTTTTGCCACAAAATAAAGAAAATTTCTGCAATTTTGTACCAAAATAAAAGAAATTTCTGCCTTTTTGCCCTAAAATGAGAGAAATTCCTGCCTTCTTTCCCTGAAGTAAGTGAAATTTCTGCAATTTTGCCCAAAATAAGAAAAATTTCTGCAATTTTGCCACAAAAAAATATATTTCTTCATTTTAGCCCCAAAATAAGAGTAATTTCTGCCTTTTTACCTCAAAATAAGTGAAATTTCTGCCTTTTTACCAAAAATAAACGGAATTTCTGTCTTTTTGCCCCAAAATAAAAGGAATTTTTGAATTTTGCCTTGAAATAAGTGAAATTTCTGCAATTTTGCCCCAAAATAAGGGAAATTTTTCCCTTTTTGCCACAAAATAAGGGGAATTTCTGCATTTTTGCCACGAAATAAAGAAAATTTCTGCAATTTTGTACCAAAATAAAAGAAATTTCTGCCTTTTTGCCCCAAAATGAGAGAAATTCCTGCCTTCTTTCCCTGAAATAAGTGAAATTTCTGCAATTTTGCCCAAAATAAGAAAAATTTCTGCCATTTTGCCACAAAAAAGAGAAATTTCTTCATTTTAGCCCCAAAATAAGAGTAATTTCTGCGTTTTTACCTCAAAATAAGTGAAATTTCTGCATTTTATCCAAAAATAAATGGAATTTCTGTCTTTTTGCCCCAAAATAAAAGGAATTTTTGAATTTTGCCTTGAAATAAGTGAAATTTCTGCAATTTTGCCCAAAATAAGAAAAATTTCTGCAATTTTGCCACAAAATAAGGGAAATTTCTGCAATTTTGACCCAAAAAAAGGGGAATTTCTGACGTTATGCCCTGAAATAAGGAAAATTTCTGTCTTTTTGCCCCAAAATAATTTGAATTTCTGCATTTTCCCTCAAAATTAGATGAATTTGTGCAATTTTGCTTCAAAACACGGGGAATTTCTGCCTTATTACACCAAAATAAAGGCAATTTCCTTTTCGCACAATTATAAGGAGAATTTCTGAGATTTTGCTTTAAATACTGAAAATTTGTGCCTTATTGCCTAAAATTAAGTGGAATTTCTGCCTTTTTGCACTGAAATATTAGAAATTTTTGCAATTATACCCCAAAATAAGGGGAATTTCTGTTTTTGGCCCCAAAATTTGGGGAATTTCTGCTTTTTGCCCCAAAATAAGGCAAATTTCTGACTTTTTGCCCTAAAATAAGTGAAATTTCTGCAATTTTGCCCCAAAATAAGGGGAATTTCTGCCTTTTGCCCAAAATAAGGGGAATTTCAGAATTTTACCTCCAAATAAGGGGAATTTCTGCCTTTTGCCACAAAATATGGGGAATTTCTGCATTATTGCCCCCAAATAAGGAAAGTTTCTGCTTTTCTGCCCCATCTAATGGGAATTTCTCCCTTTTTGCCACAAAATAATGGGAATTTTTGCCTTTTTGCCCCAAATTATGGGGAATTTCAGCATTTTACCTCAAAATAAGAGGAATTTCACCCTTTTTGCACCAAAATATGGGGAATTTCTGCCTTTTTGCCACAAAATAAGAAAAATTTCTGCAATTCTATAACAAAATAAAAGAAATTTCTAAAATTTTGCCAGAAAATAAAGGAAATTTCTGGAATTTTGCCCCAAAATAAGGGAAATTTCTGCCTTTATGCCACAAAATAAGGGGAATTTCTGTCTTTATGCCCCAAAATTAAAGGAATTTCAGCCTTTTTACCTCATAATAGGGGGAATCTCTGCTTTTTTGACCCAAAATATTGGGAATTTCTGCATTTTTGCCTCAAAATAAAGAAAATTTCTGCAATTTTGTACCAAATAAAAAAAAAATTCTGCATTTTTGCCCCAAAATAAGAGAAATTCCTGCCTTCTTTCCCTGAAATAAGTGAAATTTCTGCAATTTTGCCCAAAATAAAAAATTTGGCAATTTTGCCACAAAATAAGGGAAATTTCTGCAATTTTGCCCCAAAATAAGGGGAATTTCTGACGTTATGCCCTGAAATAAGGAGAATTTCTGTCTTTTTGCCCCAAAATAATTTGAATTTCTGCATTTTCCCTCAAAATTAGATGAATTTTTGCAATTTTGCTTCAAAACACTGGGAATTTCTGCATTATTACACAAAAATAAAGGGAATTTCTGCATTTTTGCACCATTATAAGGGGAATTTCTGAGATTTTGCTTTAAAATACGGAAAATTTGTGCCTTATTGCCTAAAATTAAGTGGAATTTCTGCCTTTTTGCACTGAAATATTTGAAATTTCTGCAATTTTACCCCAAAATAAGGGGAATTTCTGTTTTTGGCCCCAATTTTAGGGGAATTTCTGCTTTTTGCCCCAAAATAAGGCAAATTTCTGACTTTTTGCCCTAAAATAAGTGAAATTTCTGCAATTTTGCCCCAAAATAAGGGGAATTTCTGCCTTTTGCCCAAAATAAGGGGAATTTCAGCATTTTACCTCCAAATAAGGGAAATTTCTGCCTTTTTGCCACAAAATATGGGGAATTACTGCCTTATTGCCTTCAAATAAAGAAAATTTCTGCTTTTCTGCCCCAATTAACAAGAATTTCTGCCTTTTTGCCACAAAGTAAAGGAAATTTTTGCCTTTTTGCCCCAAAATAAGGGGAATTTCATCCTTTTTCCCTCAAAATATGGGGAATTTCTGCCTTTTACCCCAAAATATGGGGAATTTGTGCCTTTTTGTTCCAAAATAAGAAAAATTTCTTCAACTTTGTACCAAAATAAAAAAATTTCTGCTTTTTGCCCCAAAATAAAAGGAATTTCTGACTTTTTGCCCTGAAATAAGTGAAATTTCTGCAATTTTGCCCAAAATTAAAAAAATTTCTAAAATTTTGCCCCAAAATAAGGGAAATTTCTGCAATTTTGCCCCAAAATAAGGGAAAGTTCTTCAATTTTGCCCCAAAATAAGGGGAATTTCTGACTTTTTGCCGCGAAATAAGGAGAATTTCTGTATTTTTTGCCCCAAAATAAAGGGAATTTCTGCCTTTTTGCCACAAAATTAGGGGAGTTTCTGCAATTTTGCTTCAAAATACAAGGAATTTCTGCCTTTTTTCCCGAAAATAAGGGGAACTTTTGCTTTTGCATCAAATAAAGGGAATTTCTGCCTTTTTGCCCCGATATTAGGGGAATTTCTGCAATTTTGCTCCAAAATACGGGGAATTTCTGCCATTTTGCCCGAAATTAAAAGGATTTTCTGCCTTTTTGCCCCCAAATAAGGAAAATTTCTACAATTTTATCCCAAAATAAGGGGAATTTTTGCCTTTTTTCCCAAAAATATAAGGAATTTCTGCCTTTTTGCCCCAAAATAAGAAATATTTCTGCAATTTTGCCCCAAAATAAGGGGAATTTCTCACTTTTTGCCCAAAAATAAAGGAAATTTCAGCCTTTTTATCTGAAAATAAGTGAAATTTCTGCAATTTTGCCCCAAAAGGAAATTTCTGCAATTTTGCCCCAAAATAAGGTAAATTTCTGCAATTTAGCCCCAAATTAAATGAAATTTCTGGAATTTTGCCCCAAAATAAGGGGAATTTCTGATTTTTGCCCTAAAATAAAGGAATTGTCTGCCTTTTGCCTCAAAATTAGAGGAATTTCTGCAATTTTGCTTCAAAATAAGGGGGATTTCTGCCTATTTGCCCGAAAATAAGGGGAATGCATACCTTTTTGCCATAAAAAAGGGAAATTTCTTCATTTTTGCGCCAAATTAAGATGAAATTCTGCCTTTTGCCTCTAAATAAATGGAATTTCTGTCTTTTTTACCCCCCAAAAAAATTTCTGTCTTTTTTGCCCCAAAATAAGGGGAATTTCTGACTTATTACCCTGAAATAAGTAAAATTTCTGCAATTTTGCCACAAAATAAGGAAAAATTCTTCTTTTTTGCCGCCAAATAAGAGGAATTTCAGCCTTTTTACCTCAAAATAAGGGGAATTTCTGCATTTTTGCCACAATATGTTAGGAATTTCTGCCTTTTTGCCCTAAAATAAGGGAAATTTCTGGAATTTTGCCCCAAAATAAGTGGAATTTCTGAGTTTTGCCACAAAATAAGGAGAATTTCTGTCTTTTTGCCCCAACATATAGGGAATTTCTGCCGTTTTGCCTCACAATTAGGGGAATTTCTGCAATTTTACTTCAAAATACAGGGAATTTCTGCTTTTTTGCCTGAAAATAAAGGGAATGTATACCTTTTGCCACAAAAAAGGGAAATTTCTTCATTTTAACCCCAAAATAAGAGTAATTTCTGCCTTTTTACCTCAAAATAAGTTAAATTTCTGCCTTTTTACCCAAAAATAAATGGAATTTCTGTCTTTTTGCCCCAAAATAAAAGGAATTTTTGAATTTTGCCTTGAAATAAGTGAAATTTCTGCAATTTTGCCCCAAAATTAGGGACATTTCTGCAATTTTGCCCCAAAATAAGGGGAATATCTCACGTTATGCTCTGAAATAAGTAGAATTTCTGTCTTTTTGCCCCAAAATAATTTGAATTTCTGCATTTTCCCTCAAAATTAGATGAATTTGTGCAATTTTGCTTCAAAACATGTGGAATTTCTGCCTTATTACACAAAAATAATGGGAATTTCTGCATTTTTGCACCAATATAAGGGGAATTTCTGAGATTTTGCTCCAAAATACGGAAAATTTGTGGCTTATTGCCTAAAATTAAGTGGAATTTCTGCCTTTTTGCACTGAAATATTTGAAATTTCTGCAATTTTACCCAAAAATAAGGGGAATTTCTGTTTTTGGCCCCAAAATTAGGGGAATTTCTGCTTTTTGCCCAAAAATAAGGCAAATTTCTGACTTTTTGCCCTAAAATAAGTGAAATTTCTGCAATTTTGCCCCAAAATAAAGGGAATTTCTGCCTTTTGCCCAAAATAAGGGGAATTTCAGCATTTTACCTCCAAATAAGGGGAATTTCTGCCTTTTTGCCACAAAATATGGGGAATTTCTGCATTATTGCCCCCAAATAAAGAAAGTTTCTGATTTTCTGCTCCAATTAATGGGAATTTCTGCCTTTTTGCCACAAAATAAAAAGAATTTCTGCCTTTTGCCCCAAAATATGGGGAATTTCTGCCTATTTGTTCCAAAATAAGAAAAATTTCTTCAACTTTGTACCAAAATAATAGAAATTTCTGCCCGTTTGCCCCAAAATAAGAGAAATTCCTGCCTTATTTCCCTGAAATAAGTGAAATTTCTGCAATTTTGCCCAAAATAAGAAAAATTTCTGCAATTTTGCCAAAAAATAAGGGAAATTTTTGCAATTTTGCCCCAAAATAAGGGGAATTTCTGACTTTTTGCCTTGAAATAAGGAGAATTTCTGTCTTTTTACCCCAAAATAATGTGATTTTCTGCATTTTCCCTCAAAATTAGGGGAATTTGTGCAATTTTGCTTCAAAATATGGGGAATTTCTGCCTTATTGCACCAAAATAAAGGGAATTTCTGCATTTTTGCACCAATATAAGGGGAATTTCTGAGATTTTGCTCCAAAATACAGAAAATTTCTGCCTTATTGCCCGAAATTAAGTGGAATTTCTGCCTTTTTGCACTGAAATATTTGAAATTTCTGCAATTTTACCCCAAAATAAGGGGAATTTCTATTTTTGGCCCCAAAATTAGGGGAATTTCTGCTTTTTGCCCCAAAATAATGCAAATTTGTGACTTTTTGCCCTGAAATAAGTGAAATTTCTGCAATTTTGTCCCAAAATAAGGGGAATATCTGCCTTTTTGCCCAAAATAAGGGGAATTTCAGCATTTTACCCCCAAATAAGGGGAATTTCTGCCTTTTTGCCACAAAATATGGGGAATTACTGCCTTATTGCCTTCAAATAAGGAAAATTTCTGCTTTTCTGCCCCAATTAACAAGAATTTCTGCCTTTTTGCCACAAAGTAAAGGAAATTTTTGCCTTTTTGCCCTAAAATAAGAGGAATTTCATCCTTTTTACCTCAAAATAAGGGGAATTTCTGCCTTTTACCCCAAAATATGGGGAATTTCTGCCTTTTTATTAAAATATATGAAAAATTTCTTCAACTTTGTACCAAAATAAAAGAAATTTCTGCTTTTTGTCCCAAAATAAAAGGAATTTCTGACTTTTAGCCCTGAAATAAATGAAATTTCTGCAATTTTGCCCGAAAATAAGGAAAATTTGTGCCTTTTTGCCCCAAAATGAGGCAAATGTCTGCCTTTTTGCCCCAAAATATGGGGAATTTCAGCATTTTACCTCAAAATAAGGGGAATTTCAGCCTTTTTGCACCAAAATATGGGGAATTTTAGCCTTTTTGCCACAATATAAGAAAAATGTCTGCAATTCTGTACCAAAATAAAAGAAATTTCTAAAATTTTGTTCCAAAATAAGGGAAATTTCTGAAATTTTGCCCCAAAATATAGGAAAGTTCTTCAATTTTGCCCCAAAATAAGGGGAATTTCTGACTTTTTGCCGCGAAATAAGGAGAATTTCTGTATTTTTGCCCCAAAATAAAGGGAATTTCCGCCTTTTTGCCTCAAAATTAGGGGAGTTTCTGCAATTTTGCTTCAAAATACAAGGAATTTCTGCCTTTTTTCCCGAAAATAAGGGGAACTTCTGCTTTTGCACCAAATAAAGGGAATTTCTGCATTTTTGCCCCGATATTAGGGGAAATTCTGCAATTTTGCTCCAAAATACGGGGAATTTCTGCATTTTTGCCCGAAATTAAAAGGATTTTCTGCCTTTTTGCCCCCAAATAAGGAAAATTTCTACAATTTTATCCCAAAATAATGGGAATTTCTGCCTTTTTTCCCCAAAATATAAGGAATTTCTGCCTTTTGCCCCAAAATAAGAAATATTTCTGCAATTTTGCCCCAAAATAAGGGGAATTTCTCACTTTTTGCCCAAAAATAAAAAAAATTTCAGCCTTTTTACCTGAAAATAAGTGAAATTTCTGCAATTTTGCCCCAAAAGGAAATTTCTGCAATTTTGCCCTAAAATAAGGTAAATTTCTGCAATTTTGCCCCAAATTAAAGAAAATTTCTGGAATTTTGCCCCAAAATAAGGGGAATTTCTGATTTTAGCCCCAAAATAAAAGAAATGTCTGCCTTTTGCCCCAAAATTAGGGGAATTTCTGCAATTTGGCTTCAAAATGAGGGGAATTTCTGCCTTTTTGCCCTAAAATAAGGGGAATGCATACCTTTTTGCCATAAAAAAGTGAAATGTCTTCATTTTTGCACCAAATTAAGATGAACTTCTGTCTTTTGCCTCTAAATAAGTGGAATTTCTGTATTTTATGCCCCAAAAAAAGGAATTTCTGTCTATTTTGCCCCAAAATAAGGGGAATTTCTGACTTATTACCCTCAAATAAGTGAAATTTCTGCAATTTTGCCACAAAATAAGGAAAAATTCTTATTTTTTGCCCCCAAATAAGAGAAATTTCAGCCTTTTTATTTCAAAATAAGGGGAATTTCTGCATTTTTGCCACAATATGTTAGGAATTTCTGCCTTTTTGCCCTAAAATAAGGGAAATTTCTGGAATTTTGCCCCAAAATAAGTAGAATTTCTGAGTTTTGCCACAAAATAAGGAGAATTTCTGTCTTTTTGCCCCAACATATAGGGAATTTCTGCCTTTTTGCCCCACAATTAGGGGAATTTCTGCAATTTTACTTCAAAATACGGGGAATTTCTGCTTTTTTGCCTGAAAATAAGGGGAATGTATACCTTTTGCCACAAAAAGGGAAATTTCTTCATTTTAACCCCAAAATAAGAGTAATTTCTGCCTTTTTACCTCAAAATAAGTGAAATTTCTGCCTTTTTACCCAAAAATAAATGGAATTTATTTTTGTCTTTTTTCCCCCCCAAAAAAAGGAATTTTTGAATTTTGCCTTGAAATAAGTGAAATTTCTGCAATTTTGCCCCAAAATAAGGGAAATTTCTGCTTTTTTGCCACAAAATAAGGGGAATTTCTGCAGTTTTGCCCAAAAATAAAGAAAATTTCTGCAATTTTGTACCAAAATAAAAGAAATTTCTGCCTTTTTGCCCCAAAATAAGAGAAATTCCTGCCTTCTTTCCCTGAAATAAGTGAAATTTTTGCAATTTTGCCCAAAATAAGAAAAATTTCTGCAATTTTGCCACAAAAAAGGGAAATTTCTTCATTTTAGCCCCAAAATAAGAGTAATTTCTGCCTTTTATACCTCAAAATAAGTGAAATTTCTGCCTTTTTACCCAAAAATAAATGGAATTTCTGTCTTTTAACCCAAAATAAAAGGAATTTTTGAATTTTGCCTTGAAATAAGTGAAATTTCTGCAATTTTGCCACAAAATGAGGGAAATTTCTGCCTTTTTGCCACAAAATCAGGGGAATTTCTGCATTTTTGCACCAAAATAAAGAAAATTTCTGCAATTTTGTACCAAAATAAAAGAAATTTCTGCCCTTTTGCCCCAAAATAAGAGAAATTCCTAACTTCTTTCCCTGAAATAAGTGAAATTTCTGCAATTTTGCACAAAATAAGAAAAATTTCTGCAATTTTGCCACAAAATAAGGGATATTTCTGCAATTTTGCCCCAAAATAAGGAGAATTTCTGACGTTATGCTCTGAAATAAGGAGAATTTCTGTCTTTTTGCCCCAAAATAATTTGAATTTCTGCATTTTCCCTCAAAATTAGATGAATTTGTGCAATTTTGCTTCAAAACACGGGGAATTTCTGCCTTATTACACCAAAATAATGGGAATTTCTGCATTTTTGCACCAATATAAGGGGAATTTCTGAGATTTTGCTCCAAAATACGGAAAATATCTGCCTTATTGCCTAAAATTAAGTGGAATTTCTGCCTTTTTGCACTGAAATATATGAAATTTCTGCAATTTTACCCCAAAATAAGAGGAATTTTCTGTTTTTGGCCCCAAAATTAGGGGAATTTCTGCTTTTTGCCACAAAATAAGGCAAATTTCTGACTTTTTGCCCTAAAATAAATGAAATTTCTGCAATTTTGCCCCCAAATAAGGGGAATTTCTGCCTTTTGCCCAAAATAAGGGGAATTTCAGCATTTTACCTCTAAATAATGGGAATTTCTGCCTTTTTGCCACAAAATATGGGGAATTTCTGCATTATTGCACCAAAATAAGGAAAGTTTCTACTTTTCTGCCCCTATTAACAAGAATTTCTGAATTTTTGCCACAAAATAAAGGGAATTTCTGCCTTTTTGCCCCAAAATATGGGGAATTTCTGCCTTTTTGTTCCAAAATAAGAACAATTTCTTCAACTTTGTACCAAGATAAAAGAAATTTCTGCTTTTTGCCCCAAAATAAAAGGAATTTCTGACTTTTTGCCCTGAAATAAATGAAATTTCTGCAATTTTGCCCGAAAATAAGGGAAATTTGTGCCTTTTTGCCCCAAAATGTAGGGAATTTCTGCCTTTTTGCCCCAAAATATGGGGAATTTCAGCATTTTACCTCAAAATAAGGGGAATTTCAGCCTTTTTGCACCAAAATATGGGGAATTTTAGCCTTTTTGCCACAATATAAGAAAAATTTCTGCAATTCTGTACCAAAATAAAAGAAATTTCTAAAATTTTGCGCCAAAATAAGGAAAATTTCTGCAATTTTGCCCCAAAATAAGGGAAAGTTCTTCAATTTTGCCCCAAAATAAGGGGAATTTCTGAATTTTTGCCGCGAAATAAGGAGAATTTCTGTATTTTTTGCCCCAAAATAAAGGGAATTTCTGCCTTTTTGCCCCAAAATTAGGGGAGTTTCTGCAATTTTGCTTCAAAATACAAGGAATTTCTGCCTTTTTTCCCGAAAATAAGGGGAACTTCTGCTTTTGCACCAAATAAAGGGAATTTCTGCATTTTTGCCCCGATATTAGGGGAATTTCTGCAATTTTGCTCCAAAATACGGGGAATTTTTGCCTTTTTGCCCGAAATTAAAACGATTTTCTGCCTTTTTGCCCCCAAATAAAGGAAATTTCTGCAATTTTATCCCAAAATAAGGGGAATTTCTGCCTTTTTTCCCCAAAATATAAGGAATTTCTGCCTTTTTGCCCCAAAATAAGGTAAATTTCTGCAATTTTGCCCCAAATTAAAGGAAATTTCTGGAATTTCGCCCCAAAATAAGGGGAATTTCTGATTTTTGTCCCAAAATAAAGGAAATGTCTGCCTTTTGCCCCAAAATTAGGAGAATTTCTGCAATTTTGCTTCAAAATAAGGGGAATTTCTGCTTTTGCCCGAAAATAAGGGGAATGCATACCTTTTTGCCATAAAAAAGGGAAATTTCTTTATTTTTGCGCCAAATTAAGAGGAACTTCTGCCTTTTGCCTCTAAATAAGTGGAATTTCTGTCTTTTTTACCCCAAAAAAAGGGAATTTCTGTCTTTTTTGCCCAAAAATATGGGGAATTTCTGACTCATTACCTTGAAATAAGTGAAATTTCTGCAATTTTGCCACAAAATAAGGAAAAATTCTTCCTTTTTGTCCCCAAAAAAGAGGAATTTCAGCCTTTTTACCTCAAAATAAGGGGAATTTCTGCATTTTTGCCACAATATATTAGGAATTTCTGCCTTTTTGCCCTAAAATAAGGGAAATTTCTGGAATTTTGCCCCAAAATAAGTGGAATTTCTGAGTTTTGCCACAAAATAAGGAGAATTTCTGTCTTTTTGCCCCAACATATAGGGAATTTCTGCCGTTTTGCCTCACAATTAGGGGAATTTCTGCAATTTTACTTCAAAATACGGGGAATTTCTGCTTTTTTGCCTGAAAATAAAGGGAATGTATACCTTTTGCCACAAAAAAGGGAAATTTCTTCATTTTAACCCCAAAGTACGAGTAATTTCTGCCTTTTTACCTCAAAATAAGTGAAATTTCTGCCTTTTTACCCAAAAGTAAATGGAATTTCTGTCTTTTTGCCCCAAAATAAAAGGATTTTTTGAATTTTGCCTTGAAATAAGTGAAATTTCTGCAATTTTGCCCCAAAATAAGGGAAATTTCTGCCTTTTAGCCACAAAATAAGGGGAATTTCTGCATTTTTGCCCCAAAATAAAGAAAATTTCTGCAATTTTGTACCAAAATAAAAGAAATTTATGCCTTTTTGCCCCAAAATAAGAGAAATTCCTGCCTTCTTTCCCTGAAATAAGTGAAATTTCTGCAATTTTGCCCAAAATAAGAAAATTTTCTGCAATTTTGCTACAAAATGGGAAATTTCTTCATTTTAGCCCCAAAATAAGAGTAATTTCTGCCTTTTTACCTCAAAATAAGTGAAATTTCTGCCTTTTTACCCAAAAATAAACGGAATTTCTGCCTTTTTGCCCCAAAATGAAAGGAATTTTTGAATTTTGCCTTGAAATAAGTGAAATTTCTGCAATTTTGCCCCAAAATAAGGGAAATTTCTGCCTTTTTGCCACAAAATCAGGGGAATTTCTGCATTTTTGCTCCAAAATAAAGAAAATTTCTCCAATTTTGTACCAAAAAAAAGAAACTTCTGCCCTTTTGCCCCAAAATAAGAGAAATTCCTGCCTTCTTTCCCTGAAATAAGTGAAATTTCTGCAAGTTTGCAAAAAATAAAAAACTTGGCAATTTTGCCACAAAATAAGGAAAATTTCTGCAATTTTGCCCCAAAATAAGCGGAATTTCTAACGTTATGCCCTGAAATAAGGAGAATTTCTGTCTTTTTGCCCCAAAATAATTTGAATTTCTGCATTTTCCCTCAAAATTAGATGAATTTGTGCAATTTTGCTTCAAAACACGGGGAATTTCTGCCTTATTACACCAAAATAAAGGGAATTTCTGCATTTTTGCACCATTATAAGGGGAATTTCTGAGATTTTGCTCCAAAATACGGAAAATTTGTGCCTTATTGCCTAAAATTAAGTGGAATTTCTGCCTTTTTGCACTGAAATATTTGAAATTTCTGCAATTTTACCCCAAAATAAGGGGAATTTCTGTTCTTGGCCCCAAAATTAGGGGAATTTCTGCTTTTTGCCACAAAATAAGGGAAATTTCTGACTTTTTTACCTAAAATAAGTGAAATTTCTGCAATTTTGCACCAAAATAAAGGGAATTTCTGCCTTTTGCCCAAAATAAGGGGAATTTCAGCATTTTACCTCCAAATAAGAGGAATTTCTGCCTTTTTGCCACAAAATATGGGGAATTACTGCCTTATTGCCTTCAAATAAAGAAAATGTCTGCTTTTCTGCTCCAATTAACAAGAATTTCTGCCTTTTTGCCACAAAGTAAAGGAAATTTTTGCCTTTTTGCCCTAAAATAAGGGGAATTTCATCCTTTTTCCCTCAAAATAAGGGGAATTTCTGCCTTTTACCCCAAAATGTGGGAAATTTGTGCCTTTTTGTTCCAAAATAAAAAAAATTTCTTCAGCTATGTACCAAAATAAAAGAAATTTCTGCTTTTTGCCCCAAAATAATAAAAAATTTCTGACTTTTTGCCCTGAAATAAAAGAAATTTCTGCAATTTTGCCCGAAAATAAGAGAAATTTGTGCCTTTTTGCCCCAAAATGTAGGGAATTTCTGCCTTTTTGCCCCAAAATATAGGGAATTTCAGCATTTTACCTCCAAATAAGGGGAATTTCAGCCTTATTGCACCAAAATAAAGGGAATTTCTGCATTTTTGCACCTATAAAAGGGGAATTTCTGAGATTTTGCTCCAAAATACAGAAAATTTCTGCCTTATTGCCCGAAATTAAGTGGTATTTCTGCCTTTTTCCCTGAAATATTTGAAATTCTGCAATTTTACCCCAAAATAAGGGGAATTTCTATTTTTGGCCCCAAAATTAGGCGAATTTCTGCTTTTTGCCCCAAAATAAGGCAAATTTCTGACTTTTTGCCCTGAAAAAAGTGAAATTTCTGCAATTTTGTCCCAAAATAAGGGGAATTTCTGCCTCTTTGCCCAAAATAAGGGGAATTTCAGCATTTTACCTCCAAATAACGGGAATTTCTGCATTTTGCCACAAAATATGGGGAATTACTGCCTTATTGCCTTCAAATAAAGAAAATTTCTGCTTTTCTGCCCCAATTAACAAGAATTTCTGCCTTTTTGCCACAAAGTAAAGGAAATTTTTGCCTTTTTGTGCTAAAATAAGGGGAATTTCATCCTTTTTACCTCAAAATAAGGGGAATTTCTGCCCTTTACCCCAAAATATGGGGAATTTCTGCCTTTTTATTCCAAAATATGAAAAATTTCTTCAACTTTGTACCAAAATAAAAGAAATTTCTGTTTTTGTCCCAACATAAAAGGAATTTCTGACTTTTTGCCCTGAAATAAATGAAATTTCTGCAATTTTGCCCGAAAATAAGGAAAATTTGTGCCTTTTTGCCCCAAAATGAGGGAAATTTCTTCCTTTTTGCCCCAAAATATGGGGAATTTCAGCATTTTACCTCAAAATAAGGGGAATTTCAGCCTTTCTGCACCAAAATATGGGGAATTTTAGCCTTTTTGCCACAATATAAAAAAAATTTCTGCAATTCTGTACCAAAATAAAAGAAATTTCTAAAATTTTACCCAAAAATAAGGGAAATTTCTGCAATTTTGCCCCAAAATAAGGGAAAGTTCTTCAATTTTGCCCCAAAATAAGGGGAATTTCTGACTTTTTGCCGCGAAATAAGGAGAATTTCTGTATTTTTGCCCCAAAATAAAGGGAATTTCTGCCTTTTTGCCCCAAAATTAGGGGAGTTTCTGCAATTTTGCTTCAAAATACAAGGAATTTCTGCCTTTTTCCTTAAAAATAAGGGGAACTTCTGCTTTTGCACCAAATAAAGGGAATTTCTGCATTTTTGCCCCGATATTAGGGGAATTTCTGCAATTTTGCTTCAAAATACGGGGAATTTCTGCATTTTTGCCCGAAATTAACAGGATTTTCTGCCTTTTTGCCCCCAAATAAGGGAAATTTCTGCAATTTTATCCCAAAAAAGGGGAATTTCTGTTTTTTTGCCCTAAAATATAAGGAATTACTGCCTTTTTGCCCCAAAATAAGAAATATTTCTGCAATTTTGCACCAAAATAAGGGGAATTTCTCACTTTTTGCCCAAAAATAAAGGAAATTTCAGGCTTTTTACACGAAAATAAGTTAAATTTCTGCAATTTTGCCCCAAATAAGGGAAATTTCTGCAATTTTGCCCCAAAATAAGGTAAATTTCTGCAATTTTGCCCCAAATTAAAGGAAATTTCTGGAATTTTGCCCCAAAATAAGGGGAATTTCTGATTTTTTGCCCTGAAATAAGGAGAATTTCTGTCTTTTTGCCCCAAAATAATGTGAATTTCTGCATTTTCCCTCAAAATTAGGGGAATTTGTGCAATTTTGCTTCAAAATACGGGGAATTTCTGCCTTATTGCACCAAAATAAAGGGAATTTTTGCATTTTTGCACCAATATAAGGGGAATTTCTGAGATTTTGCTCCAAAATACAGAAAATTTCTGCCTTATTGCCCGAAATTAAGTGGAATTTCTGCCTTTTTGCACTGAAATATTTGAAATTTCTGCAATTTTACCCCAAAATAAAAGGAATTTCTATTTTTGGCCCCAAAATTAGGGGAATTTCTGCTTTTTGCCACAAAATAAGGCAAATTTCTGACTTTTTGCCCTGAAATAAGTGAAAATTCTGCAATTTTTCCCAAAATAAAGGGAATTTCATCTTTTTACCCCCAAATAAGGGGATTTTCTGCCTTTTTGCCACAAAATATGGGGAATTACTGCCTTATTGCCTTCAAATAAGGAAAATTTTGCTTTTCTGCCCCAATTAACAAGAATTTCTGCCTTTTTGCCACAAAGTAAAGGAAATTTTTGCCTTTTTGTGCTAAAATAAGTGGAATTTCATCCTTTTTACCTCAAAATAAAGGGAATTTCTGCCCTTTACCCCAAAATATGGGGAATTTCTGCCTTTTTATTCCAAAATATGAAAAATTTCTTCAACTTTGTACCAAAATAAAAGAAATTTCTGATTTTTGTCCCAACATAAAAGGAATTTCTGACTTTTTGCCCTGAAATAAATGAAATTTCTGCAATTTTGCCCGATAATAAGGAAAA
Organism: Micromys minutus; assembly: GCF_963924665.1. Lineage (NCBI taxonomy): Eukaryota > Metazoa > Chordata > Mammalia > Rodentia > Muridae > Micromys > Micromys minutus. The sequence continues at coordinate 130,422 of NW_027667314.1, read as the reverse complement.
TTTGTGCCTTTTTGCCCCAAAATGAGGGAAATTTCTGCCTTTTTGCCCCAAAATATGGGGAATTTCAGCATTTTACCTCAAAATAAGGGGAATTTCAGCCTTTCTGCACAAAAATATGGGGAATTTTAGCCTTTTTGCCACAATATAAAAAAAATTTCTGCAATTCTGTACCAAAATAAAAGAAATTTCTAAAATTTTGCCCCAAAATAAGGGAAATTTCTGCAATTTTGCCACAAAATAAGGGAAAGTTCTTCAATTTTGCCCCAAAATAAGGGGAATTTCTGACTTTTTGCCGCGAAATAAGGAGAATTTCTGTATTTTTGCCCCAAAATAAAGGGAATTTCTGCATTTTTGCCCCAAAATTAGGGGAGTTTCTGCAATTTTGCTTCAAAATACAAGGAATTTCTGCCTTTTTTCCTGAAAAGAAGGGGAACTTCTGCTTTTGCACCAAATAAAGGGAATTTCTGCATTTTTGCCACAATATTAGGAGAATTTCTGCAATTTTGCTCCAAAATAAGGGGAATTTCTGCCTTTTTGCCTGAAATTAAAAGGATTTTCTGCCTTTTTGCCCCCAAATAAGGGAAATTTCTGCAATTTTATCCCAAAAAAGGGGAATTTCTGCTTTTTTGCCCTAAAATATAAGGAATTTCTACCTTTTTGCCCCAAAATAAGAAATATTTCTGCAATTTTGCCCCAAAATAAGGGGAATTTCTCACTTTTTGCCCAAAAATAAAGGAAATTTCAGCCTTTTTACACGAAAATAAGTTAAATTTCTGCAATTTTGCCCCAAATAAGGTAAATTTCTGCAATTTTGCCCCAAAATAAGGTAAATATCTGCAATTTTGCCCCAAATTAAAGGAAATTTCTGGAATTTTGCCCCAAAATAAGGGGAATTTCTGACTTTTTGCCCTGAAATAAGGAGAATTTCTGTCTTTTTGCCCCAAAATAATGTGAATTTCTGCATTTTCCCTCAAAATTAGGGGAATTTGTGCAATTTTGCTTCAAAATACGGGGAATTTCTGCCTTATTGCACCAAAATAAAGGGAATTTCTGCATTTTTGCACCAATATAAGGGGAATTTCTGAGATTTTGCTCCAAAATACAGAAAATTTCTGACTTATTGCCCGAAATTAAGTGGAATTTCTGCCTTTTTGCCCTGAAATATTTGAAATTTCTGTAATTTTAACCCAAAATAAAAGGAATTTCTATTTTTGGCCCCAAAATTAGGGGAATTTCTGCTTTTTGCCACAAAATAAGGCAAATTTCTGACTTTTTGCCCTGAAATAAATGAAAATTCTGCAATTTTTCCCAAAATAAGGGGAATATCTGCCTTTTTGCCCAAAATAAGGGGAATTTCAGCATTTTACCCTCAAATAAGGGGAATTTCTGCCTTTTTGCCACAAAATATGGGGAATTACTGCCTTATTGCCTTCAAATAAGGAAAATTTCTGCTTTTCTGCCCCAATTAACAAGAATTTCTGCCTTTTTGCCACAAAGTAAAAGAAAATTTTGCCTTTTTGCCCTAAAATAAGGGGAATTTCATCCTTTTTACCTCAAAATAAGGGGAATTTCTGCCTTTTACCCCAAAATATGGGGAATTTCTTCCTTTTTATTCCAAAATATGAAAAATTTCTTCAACTTTGTACCAAAATAAAAGAAATTTCTGCTTTTTGTCCCAAAATAAAAGGAATTTCAGACTTTTAGCCCTGAAATAAATGAAATTTCTGCAATTTTGCCCAAAAATAAGGAAAATTTGTGCCTTTTTGCCCCAATGAGGGAAATTTCTCCCTTTTTGCCCCAAAATATGGGGAATTTCAGCATTTTACCTCAAAATAAGGGGAATTTCAGCCTTTTTGCACCAAAATATGGGGAATTTTAGCCTTTATGCCACAATATAAGAAAAATTTCTGCAATTCTGTACCAAAATAAAAGAAATTTCTAAAATTTTGCCTTAAAATAAAAGAAATTTCTGCAATTTGCCCCAAAATAAGGGAAAGTTCTTCAATTTTGCCCCAAAATAAGGGGAATTTCTGACTTTTTGCCGCGAAATAAGGAGAATTTCTGTATTTTTGCCCCAAAATAAAGGGAATTTCTGCCTTTTTGCCCCAAAATTAGGGGAGTTTCTGCAATTTTGCTTCAAAATACAAGGAATTTCTTCCTTTTTTGCTGAAATTAAGGGGAACTTCTGCTTTTGCACCAAATAAAGGGAATTTCTGCATTTTTGCCACGATATTAGGGGAATTTCTGCAATTTTGCTCCCAAATAAGGGGAATTTCTGCATTTTTGCCCAAAATTAAAAGGATTTTCTGCCTTTTTGCCCCCAAATAAGGGAAATTTCTGCAATTTTATCCCAAAAAAAAAGGAATTTCTGCCTTTTTGCCCTAAAATATAAGGAATTTCTACCTTTTTGCCCCAAAATAAGAAATATTTCTGCAATTTTGCCCCAAAATAAGGGGAATTTCTCACTTTTTGCCCAAAAATAAAGGAAATTTCAGCCTTTTTACACGAAAATAAGTTAAATTTCTGCAATTTTGCCCCAAATAAGGGAAATTTCTGCAATTTTGCCCCAAAATAAGGTAAATTTCTGCAATTTTGCCCCAAATTAAAGGAAATTTCTGGAATTTTGCCCCAAAATAAGGGGAATTTCTGAATTTTTGCCCTGAAATAAGGAGAATTTCTGTCTTTTTGCCCCAAAATAATGTGAATTTCTACATTTTCCCTCAAAATTAGGGGAAATTGTGCAATTTTGCTTAAAAATATGGGGAATTTCTGCCTTATTGCACCAAAATAAAGGGAATTTCTGCATTTTTGCACCAATATAAGGGGAATTTCTGAGATTTTGCTCCAAAATACAGAAAATTTCTGCCTTATTGCCCGAAATTAAGTGGAATTTCTGCCTTTTTGCCACAAAATATGGGGAATTACTGCCTTATTGCCTTCAAATAAGGAAAATTTCTGCTTTTCTGCCCCAATTAACAAGAATCTCTGCCTTTTTGCCACAAAGTAAAGGAAAATTTTGCCTTTTTGCCCTAAAATAAGGGGAATTTCATCCTTTTTACCTCAAAAAAAGGGGAATTTCTGCCTTTTACCCCAAAATATGGGGAATTTCTTCCTTTTTATTCCAAAATATGAAAAATTTCTTCAACTTTGTACCAAAATAAAAGAAATTTCTTCTTTTTGTCCCAAAATAAAAGGAATTTCAGACTTTTAGCCCTGAAATAAATGAAATTTCTGCAATTTTGCCCAAAAATAAGGAAAATTTGTGCCTTTTTGCCTCAATGAGGGAAATTTCTCCCTTTTTGCCCCAAAATATGGGGAATTTCAGCATTTTACCTCAAAATAAGGGGAATTTCAGCCTTTCTGCACCAAAATATGGGGAATTTTAGCCTTTTTGCCACAATATAAAAAAAATTTCTGCAATTCTGTACCAAAATAAAAGAAATTTCTAAAATTTTACCCAAAAATAAGGGAAATTTCTGCAATTTTGCCCCAAAATAAGGGAAAGTTCTTCAATTTTGCCCCAAAATAAGGGGAATTTCTGACTTTTTGCCGCGAAATAAGGAGAATTTCTGTATTTTTGCCCCAAAATAAAGGGAATTTCTGCCTTTTTGCCCCAAAATTAGGGGAGTTTCTGCAATTTTGCTTCAAAATACAAGGAATTTCTGCCTTTTTCCTTAAAAATAAGGGGAACTTCTGCTTTTGCACCAAATAAAGGGAATTTCTGCATTTTTGCCCCGATATTAGGGGAATTTCTGCAATTTTGCTTCAAAATACGGGGAATTTCTGCATTTTTGCCCGAAATTAACAGGATTTTCTGCCTTTTTGCCCCCAAATAAGGGAAATTTCTGCAATTTTATCCCAAAAAAGGGGAATTTCTGTTTTTTTGCCCTAAAATATAAGGAATTACTGCCTTTTTGCCCCAAAATAAGAAATATTTCTGCAATTTTGCACCAAAATAAGGGGAATTTCTCACTTTTTGCCCAAAAATAAAGGAAATTTCAGGCTTTTTACACGAAAATAAGTTAAATTTCTGCAATTTTGCCCCAAATAAGGGAAATTTCTGCAATTTTGCCCCAAAATAAGGTAAATTTCTGCAATTTTGCCCCAAATTAAAGGAAATTTCTGGAATTTTGCCCCAAAATAAGGGGAATTTCTGATTTTTTGCCCTGAAATAAGGAGAATTTCTGTCTTTTTGCCCCAAAATAATGTGAATTTCTGCATTTTCCCTCAAAATTAGGGGAATTTGTGCAATTTTGCTTCAAAATACGGGGAATTTCTGCCTTATTGCACCAAAATAAAGGGAATTTTTGCATTTTTGCACCAATATAAGGGGAATTTCTGAGATTTTGCTCCAAAATACAGAAAATTTCTGCCTTATTGCCCGAAATTAAGTGGAATTTCTGCCTTTTTGCACTGAAATATTTGAAATTTCTGCAATTTTACCCCAAAATAAAAGGAATTTCTATTTTTGGCCCCAAAATTAGGGGAATTTCTGCTTTTTGCCACAAAATAAGGCAAATTTCTGACTTTTTGCCCTGAAATAAGTGAAAATTCTGCAATTTTTCCCAAAATAAAGGGAATTTCATCTTTTTACCCCCAAATAAGGGGATTTTCTGCCTTTTTGCCACAAAATATGGGGAATTACTGCCTTATTGCCTTCAAATAAGGAAAATTTTGCTTTTCTGCCCCAATTAACAAGAATTTCTGCCTTTTTGCCACAAAGTAAAGGAAATTTTTGCCTTTTTGTGCTAAAATAAGTGGAATTTCATCCTTTTTACCTCAAAATAAAGGGAATTTCTGCCCTTTACCCCAAAATATGGGGAATTTCTGCCTTTTTATTCCAAAATATGAAAAATTTCTTCAACTTTGTACCAAAATAAAAGAAATTTCTGATTTTTGTCCCAACATAAAAGGAATTTCTGACTTTTTGCCCTGAAATAAATGAAATTTCTGCAATTTTGCCCGATAATAAGGAAAATTTGTGCCTTTTTGCCCCAAAATGAGGGAAATTTCTGCCTTTTTGCCCCAAAATATGGGGAATTTCAGCATTTTACCTCAAAATAAGGGGAATTTCAGCCTTTCTGCACAAAAATATGGGGAATTTTAGCCTTTTTGCCACAATATAAAAAAAATTTCTGCAATTCTGTACCAAAATAAAAGAAATTTCTAAAATTTTGCCCCAAAATAAGGGAAATTTCTGCAATTTTGCCACAAAATAAGGGAAAGTTCTTCAATTTTGCCCCAAAATAAGGGGAATTTCTGACTTTTTGCCGCGAAATAAGGAGAATTTCTGTATTTTTGCCCCAAAATAAAGGGAATTTCTGCATTTTTGCCCCAAAATTAGGGGAGTTTCTGCAATTTTGCTTCAAAATACAAGGAATTTCTGCCTTTTTTCCTGAAAAGAAGGGGAACTTCTGCTTTTGCACCAAATAAAGGGAATTTCTGCATTTTTGCCACAATATTAGGAGAATTTCTGCAATTTTGCTCCAAAATAAGGGGAATTTCTGCCTTTTTGCCTGAAATTAAAAGGATTTTCTGCCTTTTTGCCCCCAAATAAGGGAAATTTCTGCAATTTTATCCCAAAAAAGGGGAATTTCTGCTTTTTTGCCCTAAAATATAAGGAATTTCTACCTTTTTGCCCCAAAATAAGAAATATTTCTGCAATTTTGCCCCAAAATAAGGGGAATTTCTCACTTTTTGCCCAAAAATAAAGGAAATTTCAGCCTTTTTACACGAAAATAAGTTAAATTTCTGCAATTTTGCCCCAAATAAGGTAAATTTCTGCAATTTTGCCCCAAAATAAGGTAAATATCTGCAATTTTGCCCCAAATTAAAGGAAATTTCTGGAATTTTGCCCCAAAATAAGGGGAATTTCTGACTTTTTGCCCTGAAATAAGGAGAATTTCTGTCTTTTTGCCCCAAAATAATGTGAATTTCTGCATTTTCCCTCAAAATTAGGGGAATTTGTGCAATTTTGCTTCAAAATACGGGGAATTTCTGCCTTATTGCACCAAAATAAAGGGAATTTCTGCATTTTTGCACCAATATAAGGGGAATTTCTGAGATTTTGCTCCAAAATACAGAAAATTTCTGACTTATTGCCCGAAATTAAGTGGAATTTCTGCCTTTTTGCCCTGAAATATTTGAAATTTCTGTAATTTTAACCCAAAATAAAAGGAATTTCTATTTTTGGCCCCAAAATTAGGGGAATTTCTGCTTTTTGCCACAAAATAAGGCAAATTTCTGACTTTTTGCCCTGAAATAAATGAAAATTCTGCAATTTTTCCCAAAATAAGGGGAATATCTGCCTTTTTGCCCAAAATAAGGGGAATTTCAGCATTTTACCCTCAAATAAGGGGAATTTCTGCCTTTTTGCCACAAAATATGGGGAATTACTGCCTTATTGCCTTCAAATAAGGAAAATTTCTGCTTTTCTGCCCCAATTAACAAGAATTTCTGCCTTTTTGCCACAAAGTAAAAGAAAATTTTGCCTTTTTGCCCTAAAATAAGGGGAATTTCATCCTTTTTACCTCAAAATAAGGGGAATTTCTGCCTTTTACCCCAAAATATGGGGAATTTCTTCCTTTTTATTCCAAAATATGAAAAATTTCTTCAACTTTGTACCAAAATAAAAGAAATTTCTGCTTTTTGTCCCAAAATAAAAGGAATTTCAGACTTTTAGCCCTGAAATAAATGAAATTTCTGCAATTTTGCCCAAAAATAAGGAAAATTTGTGCCTTTTTGCCCCAATGAGGGAAATTTCTCCCTTTTTGCCCCAAAATATGGGGAATTTCAGCATTTTACCTCAAAATAAGGGGAATTTCAGCCTTTTTGCACCAAAATATGGGGAATTTTAGCCTTTATGCCACAATATAAGAAAAATTTCTGCAATTCTGTACCAAAATAAAAGAAATTTCTAAAATTTTGCCTTAAAATAAAAGAAATTTCTGCAATTTGCCCCAAAATAAGGGAAAGTTCTTCAATTTTGCCCCAAAATAAGGGGAATTTCTGACTTTTTGCCGCGAAATAAGGAGAATTTCTGTATTTTTGCCCCAAAATAAAGGGAATTTCTGCCTTTTTGCCCCAAAATTAGGGGAGTTTCTGCAATTTTGCTTCAAAATACAAGGAATTTCTTCCTTTTTTGCTGAAATTAAGGGGAACTTCTGCTTTTGCACCAAATAAAGGGAATTTCTGCATTTTTGCCACGATATTAGGGGAATTTCTGCAATTTTGCTCCCAAATAAGGGGAATTTCTGCATTTTTGCCCAAAATTAAAAGGATTTTCTGCCTTTTTGCCCCCAAATAAGGGAAATTTCTGCAATTTTATCCCAAAAAAAAAGGAATTTCTGCCTTTTTGCCCTAAAATATAAGGAATTTCTACCTTTTTGCCCCAAAATAAGAAATATTTCTGCAATTTTGCCCCAAAATAAGGGGAATTTCTCACTTTTTGCCCAAAAATAAAGGAAATTTCAGCCTTTTTACACGAAAATAAGTTAAATTTCTGCAATTTTGCCCCAAATAAGGGAAATTTCTGCAATTTTGCCCCAAAATAAGGTAAATTTCTGCAATTTTGCCCCAAATTAAAGGAAATTTCTGGAATTTTGCCCCAAAATAAGGGGAATTTCTGAATTTTTGCCCTGAAATAAGGAGAATTTCTGTCTTTTTGCCCCAAAATAATGTGAATTTCTACATTTTCCCTCAAAATTAGGGGAAATTGTGCAATTTTGCTTAAAAATATGGGGAATTTCTGCCTTATTGCACCAAAATAAAGGGAATTTCTGCATTTTTGCACCAATATAAGGGGAATTTCTGAGATTTTGCTCCAAAATACAGAAAATTTCTGCCTTATTGCCCGAAATTAAGTGGAATTTCTGCCTTTTTGCCACAAAATATGGGGAATTACTGCCTTATTGCCTTCAAATAAGGAAAATTTCTGCTTTTCTGCCCCAATTAACAAGAATCTCTGCCTTTTTGCCACAAAGTAAAGGAAAATTTTGCCTTTTTGCCCTAAAATAAGGGGAATTTCATCCTTTTTACCTCAAAAAAAGGGGAATTTCTGCCTTTTACCCCAAAATATGGGGAATTTCTTCCTTTTTATTCCAAAATATGAAAAATTTCTTCAACTTTGTACCAAAATAAAAGAAATTTCTTCTTTTTGTCCCAAAATAAAAGGAATTTCAGACTTTTAGCCCTGAAATAAATGAAATTTCTGCAATTTTGCCCAAAAATAAGGAAAATTTGTGCCTTTTTGCCTCAATGAGGGAAATTTCTCCCTTTTTGCCCCAAAATATGGGGAATTTCAGCATTTTACCTCAAAATAAGGGGAATTTCAGCCTTTTTGCACCAAAATATGGGGAATTTTAGCCTTTTTGCCACAATATAAGAAAAATTTCTGCAATTCTGTACCAAAATAAAAGAAATTTCTAAAATTTTGCCTTAAAATAAGGGAAATTTCTGCAATTTTGCCCCAAAATAAGGGAAAGTTCTTCAATTTTGCCCCAAAATAAGGGGAATTTTTGACTTTTTGCCGTGAAATAAGGAGAATTTCTGTATTTTCCCCCAAAATAAAGGGAATTTCTGCCTTTTTGCCCCAAAATTAGGGGATTTTCTGCAATTTTGCTTCAAAATACAAGGAATTTCTGCCTTTTTTCCCGAAAATAAGGGGAACTTCTGCTTTTGCACCAAATAAAGGGAATTTCTGCATTTTTGCCCCGATATTAGGGGAATTTCTGCAATTTTGCTCCAAAATACGGGGAATTTCTGCCTTTTTGCCCGTAATTAAAAGGATTTTCTGCCTTTTTGCCCCCAAATAAGGGAAATTTCTGCAATTTTATCCCAAAAAAGGGGAATTTCTGCCTTTTTTCCCCAAAATATGAGGAATTTCTGCCTTTTTGCCCCAAAATAAAAAATATTTCTGCAATTTTGCCCCAAATTAAAGGAAATTTCTGGAATTTTGCGCCAAAATAAGGGGAATTTCTGATTTTTGCCCCAAAATAAAGGAAATGTCTACCTTTTGCCCCAAAATTAGGGGAATTTCTGCAATTTTGCTTCAAAATAAAGGGAATTTCTGCCTTTTTGCCCTAAAATACGGGGAATGCATACCTTTTTGCCATAAAAAATGGAAATTTCTTCATTTTTGCGCCAAATTAAGAGGAACTTCTGCCTTTTGCCTCTAAATAATTGGAATTTCTGTCTTTTTTACCCCCCAAAAAGGGAATTTCTGTCTTTTTTGCCCCAAAATAAGGGGAATTTCTGACTTATTACCCTGAAATAAGTGAAATTTCTGCAATTTTGCCATAAAATAAAGAAAAATTCTTTTTTTGTCCCCAAATAAGAGGAATTTCAGCCTTTTTACCTCAAAATAAGGGGAATTTCTGCATTTTTGCCACAATATATTAGGAATTTCTGCCTTTTTGTTCTAAAATAAGGAAAATTTCTGGAATTTTGCCCCAAAATAAGTGGAATTTCTGAGTTTTGCCACAAAATAAGGAGAATTTCTGCCTTTTTGCCCCAACATATAAGGAATTTCTGCCGTTTTGCCTCACAATTAGGAGAATTTCTGCAACTTTTCTTCAAAATACGGGGAATTTCTGCTTTTTGGCATGAAAATAAGGGGAATGTATACCTTTTGCCACAAAAAAGGTAAATTTCTTCATTTTAACCCCAAAATAAGAGTAATTTCTGCCTTTTTACCTCAAAATAAGTGAAATTTCTGCCTTTTACCCAAAAATAAATGGAATTTCTGTCTTTTTGCCCCAAAATAAAAGGAATTTTTGAATTTTACCTTGAAATAAGTGAAATTTCTGCAATTTTGCCCCAAAATAAGGGAAATTTCTGCCTTTTTGCCCCAAAATAAGGGGAATTTCTGCATTTTTGCCCCAAAATAAAGAAAATTTCTGCAATTTTGTACCAAAATAATAGAAATTTCTGCCTTTTTGCCCCAAAATAAGAGAAATTCCAGCCTTCTTTCCCTGAACTAAGTGAAATTTCTGCAATTTTGCCCAAAATAAGAAAAATTTCTGCAATTTTGCCACAAAAAAGGGAAATTTCTTCATTTTAGCCCCAAAATAAGAGTAATTTCTGCCTTTTTACCTAAAAATAAGTGAAATTTCTGCCTTTTTACCCAAAAATAAACGGAATTTCTGTCTTTTTGCCCCAAAATGAAAAAAATTTTTGAATTTTGCCGTGAAATAAGGGAAATTTCTGCAATTTTGCCCCAAAATAATGGAAATTTCTGCCTTTTTGCCACAATATAATGGGAATTTCTGCATTTTTGCCCCAAAATAAAGAAAATTTCTGCAATTTTGTACCAAATAAAAAAGAAATTTCTTCCCTTTTGCCCCAAAATAAGAGAAATTCCTGCCTTCTTTCCCTGAAATAAGTGAAATTTCTGCAATTTTGCCCAAAATAAAAAATTTGGCAATTTTGCCACAAAATAAGGGAAATTTCTGCAATTTTGCCCCAAAATAAGGGGAATTTCTGACGTTATGCCCTGAAATAAGGAGAATTTCTGTCTTTTTGCCCCAAAATAATTTGAATTTCTGCATTTTCCCTCAAAATTAGATGAATTTGTGCAATTTTGCTTCAAAACACGGGGAATTTCTGCTTTATTACACCAAAATAAAGGGAATTTCTGCATTTTTGCACCATTATAAGGGGAATTTCTGAGATTTTGCTCCAAAATACGGATAATTTGTGCCTTATTGCCTAAAAGTAAGTAGAATTTCTGCCTTTTTGAACTGAAATATTTGAAATTCCTGCAATTTTACCCCAAAATAAGGGGAATTTCTGTTTTTGGCCCCAAAATTAGAAGAATTTCTGCTTTTTGCCTCAAAATAAGACAAATTTCTGACTTTTTGCCCTAAAATAAGTGAAATTTCTGCAATTTTGCCCCAAAATAAGGGGAATTTCTGCCTTTTGCCCAAAATAAGGGGAATTTCAGCGTTTTACCTCCAAATAAGGGGAATTTCTGCATTTTGCCACAAAATATGGGGAATTACTGCCTTATTGCCTTCAAATAAGAAAAATTTCTGCTTTTCTGCCCCAATTAACAAGAATTTCTGCCTTTTTGCCACAAAGTAAAGGAAATTTTTGCCTTTTTGCGCTAAAATAAGGGGAATTTCATCCTTTTTACCTCAAAATAAGGGGAATTTCTGCCCTTTACCCCAAAATATGGGAAATTTCTGCCATTTTATTCCAAAATATGAAAAATTTCTTCAACTTTGTACCAAAATAAAAGAAATTTCTGCTTTTTGTCCCAAAATAAAAAGAATTTCTGACTTTTTGCCCTGAAATAAATGAAATTTCTGCAATTTTGCGCGAAAATAATGAAAATTTTTGCCTTTTTGCCCCAAAATGAGGGAAATTTCTGCCTTTTTGCCCCAAAATATGGGGAATTTCAGCATTTTACCTCAAAATAAGGGGAATTTCAGCCTTTTTGCACCAAAATATGGGAAATTTTAGCCTTTTTGCCACAATATAAAAAAAAATTCTGCAATTCTGTACCAAAATAAAAGAAATTTCTAAAATTTTGCCCCAAAATAAGGAAAATTTCTGCAATTTTGCCCCCAAATAAGGGAAAGTTCTTCAATTTTGCTCCAAAATAAGGGGAATTTCTGACATTTGCCGCGAAATAAGGAGAATTTCTGTATTTTTGCCCCAAAATAAAGGGAATTTCTGCCTTTCTGTCCCAAAATTAGGGGAGTTTCTGCAATTTTGCTTCAAAATACAAGGAATTTCTGCCTTTTTTCCCGAAAATAATGGGAACTTCTGCTTTTGCCACAAATAAAGGGAATTTCTGCATTTTTGCCCCGATATTAGGGGAATTTCTGCAATTTTGCTCCAAAATACGGGGAATTTCTGCCTTTTTGCCCGAAATTAAAAGGATTTTCTGCCTTTTTGCCCCAAAATAAGGGAAATTTCTGCAATTTTATCCCAAAATAAGGGGAATTTCTGCCTTTTTGCCCCTAAATATAAGGAATTTCTGCCTTTTTGCCCCAAAATAAGAAATATTTCTGCAATTTTGCCCCAAAATAAGGGGAATTTCTCACTTTTTGCCCAAAAATAAAGGAAATTTCAGCCTTTTTACACGAAAATAAGTGAAATTTCTGCAATTTTGCCCCAAATAAGGGAAATTTCTGCAATTTTGCCCCAAAATAAGGTAAATTTCTGCAATTTTGCTCCAAATTAAAGGAAATTTCTGGAATTTTGCCCCAAAATAAGGGGAATTTCTGATTTTTGCCCCAAAATAAAGGAAATGTCTGCCTTTTGCCCCAAAATAAAAAGAATTTCTGCAATTTGGCTTCAAAATAAGGGGAATTTCTGCCTTTTTGCCCGAAAATAATGGGAATGCATACCTTTTTGCCATAAAAAAGAGAAAATTTCTTCTTTTTTGCGCCATATTAAGAGGAACTTCTGCCTTTTGCCTCTAAATAAGTGGAATTTCTGTCTTTTTTACCCCAAAACAAAGGGAATTTCTGTCTTTTTTGCCCCAAAATAAGGGGAATTTCTGACTTATTGCCCAGAAATAAGTGAAATTTCTGCAATTTTGCCACAAAATAAGGAAAAATTCTTCCTTTTTGCCCCAAAATAAGAGGAATTTCAGCCTTTTTACCTCAAAATAAGAGGAATTTCTGCATTTTTGCCACAATATATTAGGAATTTCTGCCTTTATGCCCTAAAATAAGGGAAATTTCTGGAATTTTGCCCCAAAATAAGTGGAATTTCTGAGTTTTGCCACAAAATAAGGAGAATTTCTGTCTTTTTGCCCCAACATATAGGGAATTTCTGCCGTTTTGCCTCACAATTAGGAGAATTTCTGCAATTTTGCTTCAAAATACGGGGAATTTCTGCTTTTTTGCCTGAAAATAAGGGGAATGTATACCTTTTGCCACAAAAAAGGGAAATTTCTTCATTTTAGCCCCAAAATAAGAGTAATTTCTGCATTTTTACCTCAAAATAAGTGAAATTTCTGCCTTTTACCCAAAAAAAAACGGAATTTCTTTCTTTTTGCCCCAAAATGAAAGGAATTTTTGAATTTTACCTTGAAATAAGTGAAATTTCTGCAATTTTGCCCCAAAATAAGGGAAATTTCTGCCTTTTTGCCACAAAATAAGGGGAATTTCTGCATTTTTGCCCCAAAATAAGAGTAATTTCTGCATTTTTACCTCAAAATAAGTGAAATTTCTGCCTTTTTACCCCAAAATAAACGGAATTTCTTTCTTTTTGCCCCAAAATGAAAGGAATTTTTGAATTTTACCTTGAAATAAGTGAAATTTCTGCAATTTTGCCCCAAAATAAGGGAAATTTCTGCCTTTTTGCCACAAAATCAGGGGAATTTCTGCATTTTTGCCCCAAAATAAAGAAAATTTCTGCAATTCTGTACCAAAATAAAAGAAATTTCTAAAATTTTGCCCCAAAATAAGGGAAATTTCTGCAATTTTGCCACAAAATAAGGGAAAGTTCTTCAATTTTGCCCCAAAATAAGGGGAATTTCTGACTTTTTGCCGCGAAATAAGGAGAATTTCTGTATTTTTGCCCCAAAATAAAGGGAATTTCTGCATTTTTGCCCCAAAATTAGGGGAGTTTCTGCAATTTTGCTTCAAAATACAAGGAATTTCTGCCTTTTTTCCTGAAAAGAAGGGGAACTTCTGCTTTTGCACCAAATAAAGGGAATTTCTGCATTTTTGCCACAATATTAGGAGAATTTCTGCAATTTTGCTCCAAAATAAGGGGAATTTCTGCCTTTTTGCCTGAAATTAAAAGGATTTTCTGCCTTTTTGCCCCCAAATAAGGGAAATTTCTGCAATTTTATCCCAAAAAAGGGGAATTTCTGCTTTTTTGCCCTAAAATATAAGGAATTTCTACATTTTTGCCCCAAAATAAGAAATATTTCTGCAATTTTGCCCCAAAATAAGGGGAATTTCTCACTTTTTGCCCAAAAATAAAGGAAATTTCAGCCTTTTTACACGAAAATAAGTTAAATTTCTGCAATTTTGCCCCAAATAAGGTAAATTTCTGCAATTTTGCCCCAAAATAAGGTAAATATCTGCAATTTTGCCCCAAATTAAAGGAAATTTCTGGAATTTTGCCCCAAAATAAGGGGAATTTCTGACTTTTTGCCCTGAAATAAGGAGAATTTCTGTCTTTTTGCCCCAAAATAATGTGAATTTCTGCATTTTCCCTCAAAATTAGGGGAATTTGTGCAATTTTGCTTCAAAATACGGGGAATTTCTGCCTTATTGCACCAAAATAAAGGGAATTTCTGCATTTTTGCACCAATATAAGGGGAATTTCTGAGATTTTGCTCCAAAATACAGAAAATTTCTGACTTATTGCCCGAAATTAAGTGGAATTTCTGCCTTTTTGCCCTGAAATATTTGAAATTTCTGTAATTTTAACCCAAAATAAAAGGAATTTCTATTTTTGGCCCCAAAATTAGGGGAATTTCTGCTTTTTGCCACAAAATAAGGCAAATTTCTGACTTTTTGCCCTGAAATAAATGAAAATTCTGCAATTTTTCCCAAAATAAGGGGAATATCTGCCTTTTTGCCCAAAATAAGGGGAATTTCAGCATTTTACCCTCAAATAAGGGGAATTTCTGCCTTTTTGCCACAAAATATGGGGAATTACTGCCTTATTGCCTTCAAATAAGGAAAATTTCTGCTTTTCTGCCCCAATTAACAAGAATTTCTGCCTTTTTGCCACAAAGTAAAAGAAAATTTTGCCTTTTTGCCCTAAAATAAGGGGAATTTCATCCTTTTTACCTCAAAATAAGGGGAATTTCTGCCTTTTACCCCAAAATATGGGGAATTTCTTCCTTTTTATTCCAAAATATGAAAAATTTCTTCAACTTTGTACCAAAATAAAAGAAATTTCTGCTTTTTGTCCCAAAATAAAAGGAATTTCAGACTTTTAGCCCTGAAATAAATGAAATTTCTGCAATTTTGCCCAAAAATAAGGAAAATTTGTGCCTTTTTGCCCCAATGAGGGAAATTTCTCCCTTTTTGCCCCAAAATATGGGGAATTTCAGCATTTTACCTCAAAATAAGGGGAATTTCAGCCTTTTTGCACCAAAATATGGGGAATTTTAGCCTTTATGCCACAATATAAGAAAAATTTCTGCAATTCTGTACCAAAATAAAAGAAATTTCTAAAATTTTGCCTTAAAATAAAAGAAATTTCTGCAATTTGCCCCAAAATAAGGGAAAGTTCTTCAATTTTGCCCCAAAATAAGGGGAATTTCTGACTTTTTGCCGCGAAATAAGGAGAATTTCTGTATTTTTGCCCCAAAATAAAGGGAATTTCTGCCTTTTTGCCCCAAAATTAGGGGAGTTTCTGCAATTTTGCTTCAAAATACAAGGAATTTCTTCCTTTTTTGCTGAAATTAAGGGGAACTTCTGCTTTTGCACCAAATAAAGGGAATTTCTGCATTTTTGCCACGATATTAGGGGAATTTCTGCAATTTTGCTCCCAAATAAGGGGAATTTCTGCATTTTTGCCCAAAATTAAAAGGATTTTCTGCCTTTTTGCCCCCAAATAAGGGAAATTTCTGCAATTTTATCCCAAAAAAAGGAATTTCTGCCTTTTTGCCCTAAAATATAAGGAATTTCTACCTTTTTGCCCCAAAATAAGAAATATTTCTGCAATTTTGCCCCAAAATAAGGGGAATTTCTCACTTTTTGCCCAAAAATAAAGGAAATTTCAGCCTTTTTACACGAAAATAAGTTAAATTTCTGCAATTTTGCCCCAAATAAGGGAAATTTCTGCAATTTTGCCCCAAAATAAGGTAAATTTCTGCAATTTTGCCCCAAATTAAAGGAAATTTCTGGAATTTTGCCCCAAAATAAGGGGAATTTCTGAATTTTTGCCCTGAAATAAGGAGAATTTCTGTCTTTTTGCCCCAAAATAATGTGAATTTCTACATTTTCCCTCAAAATTAGGGGAAATTGTGCAATTTTGCTTAAAAATATGGGGAATTTCTGCCTTATTGCACCAAAATAAAGGGAATTTCTGCATTTTTGCACCAATATAAGGGGAATTTCTGAGATTTTGCTCCAAAATACAGAAAATTTCTGCCTTATTGCCCGAAATTAAGTGGAATTTCTGCCTTTTTGCCACAAAATATGGGGAATTACTGCCTTATTGCCTTCAAATAAGGAAAATTTCTGCTTTTCTGCCCCAATTAACAAGAATCTCTGCCTTTTTGCCACAAAGTAAAGGAAAATTTTGCCTTTTTGCCCTAAAATAAGGGGAATTTCATCCTTTTTACCTCAAAAAAAGGGGAATTTCTGCCTTTTACCCCAAAATATGGGGAATTTCTTCCTTTTTATTCCAAAATATGAAAAATTTCTTCAACTTTGTACCAAAATAAAAGAAATTTCTTCTTTTTGTCCCAAAATAAAAGGAATTTCAGACTTTTAGCCCTGAAATAAATGAAATTTCTGCAATTTTGCCCAAAAATAAGGAAAATTTGTGCCTTTTTGCCTCAATGAGGGAAATTTCTCCCTTTTTGCCCCAAAATATGGGGAATTTCAGCATTTTACCTCAAAATAAGGGGAATTTCAGCCTTTTTGCACCAAAATATGGGGAATTTTAGCCTTTTTGCCACAATATAAGAAAAATTTCTGCAATTCTGTACCAAAATAAAAGAAATTTCTAAAATTTTGCCTTAAAATAAGGGAAATTTCTGCAATTTTGCCCCAAAATAAGGGAAAGTTCTTCAATTTTGCCCCAAAATAAGGGGAATTTTTGACTTTTTGCCGTGAAATAAGGAGAATTTCTGTATTTTCCCCCAAAATAAAGGGAATGTCTGCCTTTTTGCCCCAAAATTAGGGGATTTTCTGCAATTTTGCTTCAAAATACAAGGAATTTCTGCCTTTTTTCCCGAAAATAAGGGGAACTTCTGCTTTTGCACCAAATAAAGGGAATTTCTGCATTTTTGCCCCGATATTAGGGGAATTTCTGCAATTTTGCTCCAAAATACGGGGAATTTCTGCCTTTTTGCCCGTAATTAAAAGGATTTTCTGCCTTTTTGCCCCCAAATAAGGGAAATTTCTGCAATTTTATCCCAAAAAAGGGGAATTTCTGCCTTTTTTCCCCAAAATATGAGGAATTTCTGACTTTTTGCCCCAAAATAAAAAATATTTCTGCAATTTTGCCCCAAATTAAAGGAAATTTCTGGAATTTTGCGCCAAAATAAGGGGAATTTCTGATTTTTGCCCCAAAATAAAGGAAATGTCTACCTTTTGCCCCAAAATTAGGGGAATTTCTGCAATTTTGCTTCAAAATAAAGGGAATTTCTGCCTTTTTGCCCTAAAATACGGGGAATGCATACCTTTTTGCCATAAAAAATGGAAATTTCTTCATTTTTGCGCCAAATTAAGAGGAACTTCTGCCTTTTGCCTCTAAATAATTGGAATTTCTGTCTTTTTTACCCCCCAAAAAGGGAATTTCTGTCTTTTTTGCCCCAAAATAAGGGGAATTTCTGACTTATTACCCTGAAATAAGTGAAATTTCTGCAATTTTGCCATAAAATAAAGAAAAATTCTTTTTTTGTCCCCAAATAAGAGGAATTTCAGCCTTTTTACCTCAAAATAAGGGGAATTTCTGCATTTTTGCCACAATATATTAGGAATTTCTGCCTTTTTGTTCTAAAATAAGGAAAATTTCTGGAATTTTGCCCCAAAATAAGTGGAATTTCTGAGTTTTGCCACAAAATAAGGAGAATTTCTGCCTTTTTGCCCCAACATATAAGGAATTTCTGCCGTTTTGCCTCACAATTAGGAGAATTTCTGCAACTTTTCTTCAAAATACGGGGAATTTCTGCTTTTTGGCATGAAAATAAGGGGAATGTATACCTTTTGCCACAAAAAAGGTAAATTTCTTCATTTTAACCCCAAAATAAGAGTAATTTCTGCCTTTTTACCTCAAAATAAGTGAAATTTCTGCCTTTTACCCAAAAATAAATGGAATTTCTGTCTTTTTGCCCCAAAATAAAAGGAATTTTTGAATTTTACCTTGAAATAAGTGAAATTTCTGCAATTTTGCCCCAAAATAAGGGAAATTTCTGCCTTTTTGCCCCAAAATAAGGGGAATTTCTGCATTTTTGCCCCAAAATAAAGAAAATTTCTGCAATTTTGTACCAAAATAATAGAAATTTCTGCCTTTTTGCCCCAAAATAAGAGAAATTCCAGCCTTCTTTCCCTGAACTAAGTGAAATTTCTGCAATTTTGCCCAAAATAAGAAAAATTTCTGCAATTTTGCCACAAAAAAGGGAAATTTCTTCATTTTAGCCCCAAAATAAGAGTAATTTCTGCCTTTTTACCTAAAAATAAGTGAAATTTCTGCCTTTTTACCCAAAAATAAACGGAATTTCTGTCTTTTTGCCCCAAAATGAAAAAAAATTTTGAATTTTGCCGTGAAATAAGGGAAATTTCTGCAATTTTGCCCCAAAATAATGGAAATTTCTGCCTTTTTGCCACAATATAATGGGAATTTCTGCATTTTTGCCCCAAAATAAAGAAAATTTCTGCAATTTTGTACCAAATAAAAAAGAAATTTCTTCCCTTTTGCCCCAAAATAAGAGAAATTCCTGCCTTCTTTCCCTGAAATAAGTGAAATTTCTGCAATTTTGCCCAAAATAAAAAATTTGGCAATTTTGCCACAAAATAAGGGAAATTTCTGCAATTTTGCCCCAAAATAAGGGGAATTTCTGACGTTATGCCCTGAAATAAGGAGATTTTCTGTCTTTTTGCCCCAAAATAATTTGAATTTCTGCATTTTCTCTCAAAATTAGATGAATTTGTGCAATTTTGCTTCAAAACACGGGGAATTTCTGCTTTATTACACCAAAATAAAGGGAATTTCTGCATTTTTGCACCATTATAAGGGGAATTTCTGAGATTTTGCTCCAAAATACGGATAATTTGTGCCTTATTGCCTAAAAGTAAGTAGAATTTCTGCCTTTTTGAACTGAAATATTTGAAATTCCTGCAATTTTACCCCAAAATAAGGGGAATTTCTGTTTTTGGCCCCAAAATTAGAAGAATTTCTGCTTTTTGCCTCAAAATAAGACAAATTTCTGACTTTTTGCCCTAAAATAAGTGAAATTTCTGCAATTTTGCCCCAAAATAAGGGGAATTTCTGCCTTTTGCCCAAAATAAGGGGAATTTCAGCGTTTTACCTCCAAATAAGGGGAATTTCTGCATTTTGCCACAAAATATGGGGAATTACTGCCTTATTGCCTTCAAATAAGAAAAATTTCTGCTTTTCTGCCCCAATTAACAAGAATTTCTGCCTTTTTGCCACAAAGTAAAGGAAATTTTTGCCTTTTTGCGCTAAAATAAGGGGAATTTCATCCTTTTTACCTCAAAATAAGGGGAATTTCTGCCCTTTACCCCAAAATATGGGAAATTTCTGCCATTTTATTCCAAAATATGAAAAATTTCTTCAACTTTGTACCAAAATAAAAGAAATTTCTGCTTTTTGTCCCAAAATAAAAAGAATTTCTGACTTTTTGCCCTGAAATAAATGAAATTTCTGCAATTTTGCGCGAAAATAATGAAAATTTTTGCCTTTTTGCCCCAAAATGAGGGAAATTTCTGCCTTTTTGCCCCAAAATATGGGGAATTTCAGCATTTTACCTCAAAATAAGGGGAATTTCAGCCTTTTTGCACCAAAATATGGGAAATTTTAGCCTTTTTGCCACAATATAAAAAAAAATTCTGCAATTCTGTACCAAAATAAAAGAAATTTCTAAAATTTTGCCCCAAAATAAGGAAAATTTCTGCAATTTTGCCCCCAAATAAGGGAAAGTTCTTCAATTTTGCTCCAAAATAAGGGGAATTTCTGACATTTGCCGCGAAATAAAAAGAATTTCTGTATTTTTGCCCCAAAATAAAGGGAATTTCTGCCTTTCTGTCCCAAAATTAGGGGAGTTTCTGCAATTTTGCTTCAAAATACAAGGAATTTCTGCCTTTTTTCCCGAAAATAAGGGGAACTTCTGCTTTTGCCACAAATAAAGGGAATTTCTGCATTTTTGCCCCGATATTAGGGGAATTTCTGCAATTTTGCTCCAAAATACGGGGAATTTCTGCCTTTTTGCCCGAAATTAAAAGGATTTTCTGCCTTTTTGCCCCAAAATAAGGGAAATTTCTGCAATTTTATCCCAAAATAAGGGGAATTTCTGCCTTTTTGCCCCTAAATATAAGGAATTTCTGCCTTTTTGCCCCAAAATAAGAAATATTTCTGCAATTTTGCCCCAAAATAAGGGGAATTTCTCACTTTTTGCCCAAAAATAAAGGAAATTTCAGCCTTTTTACCCGAAAATAAGTGAAATTTCTGCAATTTTGCCCCAAATAAGGGAAATTTCTGCAATTTTGCCCCAAAATAAGGTAAATTTCTGCAATTTTGCTCCAAATTAAAGGAAATTTCTGGAATTTTGCCCCAAAATAAGGGGAATTTCTGATTTTTGCCCCAAAATAAAGGAAATGTCTGCCTTTTGCCCCAAAATAAAAAGAATTTCTGCAATTTGGCTTCAAAATAAGGGGAATTTCTGCCTTTTTGCCCGAAAATAATGGGAATGCATACCTTTTTGCCATAAAAAAGAGAAAATTTCTTCTTTTTTGCGCCATATTAAGAGGAACTTCTGCCTTTTGCCTCTAAATAAGTGGAATTTCTGTCTTTTTTACCCCAAAACAAAGGGAATTTCTGTCTTTTTTGCCCCAAAATAAGGGGAATTTCTGACTTATTGCCCAGAAATAAGTGAAATTTCTGCAATTTTGCCACAAAATAAGGAAAAATTCTTCCTTTTTGCCCCAAAATAAGAGGAATTTCAGCCTTTTTACCTCAAAATAAGAGGAATTTCTGCATTTTTGCCACAATATATTAGGAATTTCTGCCTTTATGCCCTAAAATAAGGGAAATTTCTGGAATTTTGCCCCAAAATAAGTGGAATTTCTGAGTTTTGCCACAAAATAAGGAGAATTTCTGTCTTTTTGCCCCAACATATAGGGAATTTCTGCCGTTTTGCCTCACAATTAGGAGAATTTCTGCAATTTTGCTTCAAAATACGGGGAATTTCTGCTTTTTTGCCTGAAAATAAGGGGAATGTATACCTTTTGCCACAAAAAAGGGAAATTTCTTCATTTTAGCCCCAAAATAAGAGTAATTTCTGCATTTTTACCTCAAAATAAGTGAAATTTCTGCCTTTTTACCCAAAAATAAACGGAATTTCTTTCTTTTTGCCCCAAAATGAAAGGAATTTTTGAATTTTACCTTGAAATAAGTGAAATTTCTGCAATTTTGCCCCAAAATAAGGGAAATTTCTGCCTTTTTGCCACAAAATAAGGGGAATTTCTGCATTTTTGCCCCAAAATAAGAGTAATTTCTGCATTTTTACCTCAAAATAAGTGAAATTTCTGCCTTTTTACCCCAAAATAAACGGAATTTCTTTCTTTTTGCCCCAAAATGAAAGGAATTTTTGAATTTTACCTTGAAATAAGTGAAATTTCTGCAATTTTGCCCCAAAATAAGGGAAATTTCTGCCTTTTTGCCACAAAATCAGGGGAATTTCTGCATTTTTGCCCCAAAATAAAGAAAATTTCTGCAATTTTGTACCAAAATAAAAGAAATTTCTGCCCTTTTGCCCCAAAATAAGAAAAATTCCTAACTTCTTTCCCTGAAATAAGTGAAATTTCTGCAATTTTCCCCAAAATAAGAAAAATTTCTGCAATTTTGCCACAAAATAAGGGATATTTCTGCAATTTTGCCCCAAAATAAGGGGAATTTCTGACGTTATGCTCTGAAATAAGGAGAATTTCTGTCTTTTTGCCCCAAAATAATTTGAATTTCTGCATTTTCCCTCAAAATTAGATGAATTTGTGCAATTTTGCTTCAAAACACGGGGAATTTCTGCCTTATTACACCAAAATAATAAGAATTTCTGCATTTTTGCACCAATATAAGGGGAATTTCTGAGATTTTTCTCCAAAATACGGAAAATTTCTGCCTTATTGCCTAAAATTAAGTGGAATTTCTGCCTTTTTGCATTGAAATATTTGAAATTTCTGCAATTTTACCCCAAAATAAGGGGAATTTCTGTTTTTGGCCCCAAAATTAGGGGAATTTCTGCTTTTTGCCACAAAATAAGGCAAATTTCTGACTTTTTGCCCTAAAATAAGTGAAATTTCTGCAATTTTGCCCGAAAATAAGGGAAATTTGTGCCTTTTTGCCCCAAACTGTAGGAAATTTCTGCCTTTTTGCACCATAATATGGGGAATTTTAGCATTTTACCTCAAAATAAGGGGAATTTCAGCTTTTTTTGCACCAAAATATGAGAAATTTCTGCCTTTTTGCCCCACAATTAGGGGAATTTCTGCAATTTTGCTCCAAAATACAAAGAATTTCTGGTTTTTAGCCTGAAAATAAGGGGAATGTATAACTTTTGCCACAAAAAAAAAGAAATTTCTTCATTTTTGCTCCAAAATAAAAGAAATTTCTGCTTTTTTGCCTCTATAAAAGTGGAATTTCTTCCTTTTTCCCCAAAAACAAAGGGAATTTCTGTCTTTTTGCACCAAAATAAGGAAAATTTCTGACGTATTACCCTGAAATTAGTGATATTTTTGCAATTTTGCCCCAAAATAAGGGAATTTCTGCCTTTTTGCCCCCAAATAAGGGGAATTTCAGCCTTTTTCCTCAAAAAGGGGAATTTCTGCATTTTTGCCCCAAAATATAAGAAATTTCTGCCTTTTTACTCCAAAATAAGAAAAATTTCTGCAATTTTGTACCAAAATAAAAAAAATTTCTGCCTTTTTGCCCCAAAATAAGAAAATTTCATTTTTTTTTGAAATAAATGAAATTTCTGCAATTTTGCCCCAAAATAAATGTAATTTCTGCAATTTTGCCCCAAAATAAGTGAAATTTCTGGAATTTTGCTCCAAAATAAGTGGAATTTCTTAGTTTTGCCCTAAAATAAGGGGAATTTCTGTCTTTTTGCCCCAACATTTAGTGAATTTCTGCCTTTTTGTCCCACAATTTGGGAAATTTCTGCAATTTTGCTCCAAAATAAAGAGAATTTCGGCCTTTTTGCCCAAAAATAAGAAGAATGCATACCTTTATGCCCTTAAAAAGTGAAATTTCTTCATTTTTGCTCTAAAATAAGGGGAATTTCTTCTTTTTTGCCTCTAAAAAAGTAAAATTTCTGTCTTTTCCCCCCAAAACAAAGGGAATTTCTGTTTTTTGGCCCCAAAATAAGGAAAATTTCTGACTTATTACCCTGAAATAAGTGAAATTTCTGCAATTTTGCCACAAAATAAGAGAAATTTCTGAATTTTGCCCCCAAATGAGGGGAATTTCAGCCTTTTACCTCAAAATAAGAGTAATTTCTGAATTTTTGCCCCAAAATATGGGAAATTTCCTTCTTTTTGCCCCAAAATAAGAAAAAATTCTGTAATTTTGTTACAAAATAAAAGAAATTTCTGACTTTTGGCCCCAAAATAAGAAAATTTCTGCTTTTTTTTCTGAAATAAGTGAAATTTCTGCAATTTTGCCCTAAAATAAGTTAAATTTCTGAGTTTTGCCCTAAAATAAGGAGAATTTCTCTCTTTTTGCCCCAACATATAGGGAATTTCTGCCTTTTTGCCGCACAATTAGGGGAATTTCTGCAATTTTGCTCCAAAATACGGGGAATTTCTGCATTTTTTGTCCGAAAATAATAAGAATGCATACTTTTTGCCAAAAAAAATAGAAATTTCTTCATTTTTGCTCCAAAATGAGGGGAATTTCTGCTTTTATGCCTCTAAATAAGTGGAATTTCTGTCTTTTTCCCCCAAAACAAAGGGAATTTCTGTCTTTTTTGCCCCAAAATAAGGAAAACTTCTGACTTATTACCCTGAAATAAGTGAAATTTCTGCAATTTTGCCCCAAAAAAAGGGAAATTTCTGCCTTTTTACCCCCAAATAAAAGGAATTTCAGCCTTTTTACCTCAAAATAAGGGGAATTTCTGAATTTTCCCCCAAAATATGGGAATTTCTGCCTTTTTGCCCAAAATAAGAAAAATTTTGGCAATTTTTACCACAATATGGGAAATTTCTGCCTTTATGCCCCAAAATAAGAAAATTTCTGCTTTTTTTCCCTGAAATAAGTGAAATTTCTCCAATTTTGCCCCAAAATAAGTGAAATTTCTGCAATTTTGCCTCAAAATAAAGGAAATTTCTGGAATTTTGCCCCAAAATAAGTGCAATTTCTGAGTTTTGCCCCAAAATAAGGAAAATTTCTGTCTTTTTGCCCCAACATATAGGGAATTTCTGCCTTTTTGCCCCACAATTAGGTTAATTTCTGCAATTTTTCTCCAGAATACAGGGAATTTCTGCCTTTTGCCCGAAAATAAGAAGAATGCATACCTTTTTGCCATAAAAAAGGGAAATTTCTGTAATTTTGCTCCAAAATAAGGGGAATTTCTGCTTTTTTGCCTCGAAATATGTGGAATTTCTGTCTTTTTCCCCCAAAACAAAGGGAATTTCTGTCTTTTTTGCACCAAAATAAGGAAAATTTCTGACTTAATATTCTGAAATAAGTGAAATTTCTGCAATTTTGCCCCAAAATAAGGGAAATTTCTGCATTTTTGTCCCCAAATAAGGGTAATTTCAGCCTTTTTACCTCAAAATAAGGGGAATTTCTGCATTTTTGCCACAAAATATTAGGAATTTCTGTGTTTTGCCCCAAAATAAGGAAAATTTCTGCCTTTTTTCCCTGAAATAAGTGAAATTTCTGCAATTTTTCCCCAAAATAAGTGAAATTTCTGCAATTTTGCCCCAAAATATGGGAAATTTCTGGAATTTTGCCCCAAAATAAGTGGAATTTCTGAGTTTTGCCCCAAAATAAGGAGAAATTCTGTTTTTTGCCCTAACATATATGGAATTTCTGCCTTTTTGCCCCACAATTAGGGGAATTTCTGCAATTTTGCTCCAAAATACAAAGAATTTCTGCTTTTTAGCCTGAAAATAAGAGGAATGTATACCTTTTGCCACAAAAAAGAGAAATTTCTTCATTTTTGCTCCAAAATAAGGGGAATTTCTGCTTTTTGCCTCTAAAAAAGTGGAATTTCTGTCTTTTTCCCCAAAAACAAATGGAATTTTTGTCTTTTTGCCCCAAAATAAAGAAAATTTCTGACTTATTATTCTGAAATAAGTGAAATTTTTGCAATTTTGTCCCAAAATAAGGAAATTTCTGCATTTTTGCCCCCAATTAAGGGGAATTTCAGCCTTTTTCCTCAAAATAAGAAGAATTTCTGCATTTTTGCCCCAAAATATAGGAAATTTCTGCCTTTTTACTCCAAAATAAGAAAAATTTCTGCAATTTTGTACCAAAATAAAAAAATTTCTGTTTTTTTGCCCCAAAATAAGAAAATTTCATTTTTTTTGAAATAAGTGAAATTTCTGCAATTTTGCCACAAAATAAGTGTAATTTCTGCAATTTTGCCCCAAAATAAGTGAAATTTCTTGAATTTTGCCCCAAAATAAGTGGAATTTCTGAGTTTTGCCCTAATAAGGAGAATTTCTGTCTTTTTGCCCCAACATATAGGGAATTTCTGCCTTTCTGTCCCACAATTTGGGAAATTTCTCCAATTTTGCTCCAAAATAAGGGGAATTTTGGCCTTTTTGCCCAAAAATAAGAAGAATGCATACTTTTTGTCCTTAAAATTGATATTTCTTCATTTTTGCTCCAAAATAAGGGGAATTTCTGCTTTTTGCCTCTAAAAAAGTGGAATTTCTGTCTTTTCCCCCCAAAAAAAGGGAATTTCTGTTTTTTGGCCCCAAAATAAGGAAAATTTCTGACTTATTACCCTGAAATAAGTGAAATTTCTGCAATTTTGCCCCAAAATAAGAGAAATTTCTGCCTTTTTACCCCCAAATTAGGGCAATTTCAGCCTTTTACCTCAAAATAAGAGAAATTTCTGCATTTTTGCCCCAAAATATGGGAAATTTCTGCCTTTTTGCCCCAAAATAAGAAAAAATTCTGCAATTTTGTAACAAAATAAAAGAAATTTCTGCCTTTTAGCCTCAAAATAAGAAAATTTGTGCTTTTTTTTCTGAAATAAGTGAAATTTCTGCAATTTTGCCCCAAAATACATTAAATTTCTGCGTTTTGCCCTAAAATTAAGAGAATTTCTGTTTTTTGCCCCAACATATAGGGAATTTCTGCCTTTTTGCCCCACAATTAGTGGAATTTCTGCAATTTTGCTCCAAAATACGGGGAATTTCTGCTTTTTTTCTCCGAAAATAATAAGAATGCATACTTTTTTGCCATAAAAAAGGGAAATTTCTTCATTTTTGCTCCAAAATGAGGGGAATTTCTGATTTTATGCCTCTAAATAAGTGGAATTTCTGTCTTTTTCCCCCAAAACAAAAGGATTTTCTGTCTTTTTTGCTTCAAAATAAGGAAAATTTCTGACTTATTACCCTGAAATAAGTGAAATTTCTGCAATTTTGCCTCAAAATAAGGGAAATTTCTGCCTTTTTACCCCCAAATAAAGAGAATTTCAGCCTTTTTTCCTCAAAATAAGGGGAATTTCTGCATTTTTGCCCCAAAATATAGGAAATTTCTGCCTTTTTACTCCAAAATAAGAAAAATTTCTGCAATTTTGTACCAAAATAAAAAAATTTCTGCCTTTTTGCCCCAAAATAAGAAAATTTCATTTTTTTTTTGAAATAAGTGAAATTTCTGCAATTTTGCACAAAATAAGTGTAATTTCAGCAATTTTGCCCCAAAATAAGTGAAATTTCTGGAACTTTGCTCCAAAATAAGTGGAATTTCTGAGTTTGGCCCTAAAATAAGGAGAATTTCTGTCTTTTTGCCCCAACTTATTGGGAATTTCTGCCTTTCTGTCCAACAATTTGGGAAATTTCTGCAATTTTGCTCCAAAATAAGGGGAATTTTGGCCTTTTTGCCCAAAAATAAGAAGAATGCATACCTTTTTGCCCTTAAAAAGTGATATTTCTTCATTTATGCTCCAAAATAAGGGGAATTTCTGTTTTTGCCTTTAAAAAAGTGGAATTTCTGTCTTTTCCCCCCAAACAAAGGGAATTTCTGTTTTTTGGCCCCAAAATAAGGAAAATTTCTGACTTATTACCCTTAAATAAGTGAAATTGCTGCAATTTTTGCTGCCTTTTTACCCCAAATAAGGGGAATTTCAGCCGATTTACCTCAAAATAAGGGAAATTTCTGCATTTTTGCCCCAAAATATGGGTAATTTCTGCGTTTTAGCCCCAAAATAAGAAAAATTTCGGCAATTTTGTACCAAAATAAAAAAAAATTCTGCCTTTTTGCCCCAAAATAAGAAAATTTCTGCTTTTTAATAAAATAAGTGAAATTTCTTCAATTTTGCCCAAAATAAGTGAAATTTCTGCAATTTTGTTCCAAAATAAGGGAAATTTCTGGAATTTTGCTCCAAAATAAGTGGTATTTCTGAGTTTTGCCCCAAAATAAGGAGAATTTCTGTCCTTTTGCCCCAACATATAGGGAATTTCTGCCTTTTTGCCCCACCTTTAAGGGAATTTCTGCAATTTTGCTCCAAAATACGGGGAATTTCTGCCTTTTTATCCGAAAATAAGAAGAATGCATATCTTTTTGCCATAAAAAATGGAAATTTCTTCATTTTTGCTTCAAAATAAGGGGAATTTCTGCTTTTTTGCCTCTAAATAAGTGTAATTTCTGTCTTTTTCCCCCAAAACAAAGGGAATTTTTGTCTTTTTTGCCCTAAATAAAAAAAATTTCTGACTTACTACCCTGAAATAAGTGAAATTTCTGCAATTTTGCCCCAAAATAAGGGAAATTTCTGCACTTTTGCCCCCAAATATGGGGAATTTCAGCCTTTTTACCTAAAAGTAAGGGGAATTTCTGCATTTTTGCCACAAAATATTAGGAATTTCAGCCCTTTTGCCCCAAAATAAAGAAAATTTTTGCCTTTTTTCCCTGAAATAAGTGAAATTTCTCCAATTTTGTCCCAAAATAAGTGAAATTTCTGCAATTTTGCCCCAAAATAAGGGAAATTTCTGGAATTTTGCCCCAAAATAAGTGGAATTTCTGAGTTTTGCCCCAAAATAAGGAGAATTTCTGTCTTTTTGCCCCAACATATAGGGAATTTCTGCATTTTTGACCCACAATTAGGGGAATTTCTGCAATTTTGCTCCAAAATATGGGGAATTTCTGCCTTTTTGTCCGAAAATAAGAAGAATGCATACCTTTTTGCCATAAAAAAGGGAAATTTCTTCATTTTTGCTCCAAAATAAGGAAAATTTTCGCTTTTTTGCCTCTAAATAAGTGGAATTTCTGTCTTTTTGCCCCAAAACAAAGGGAACTTCTGTCTTTTTTGCCCCAAAATTAAAAAAATTTCTGACTTATTACCCTGAAATAAGTGAAATTTCTGCAATTTTGCCCCAAAATAAGGGAAATTTCTGCCTTTTTGCCCCCAAATATGGGAAATTTCAGCCTTTTTACCTAAAAGTAAGGGGAATTTCTGCATTTTTGCCACAAAATATTAGGAATTTCAGCATTTTGCTTCAAAATAAAGAAAATTACTGCTTTTTTTCCCTGAAATAATTGAAATTTCTGAAATTTTGCCCCCAAATAAGTGAAATTTCAGCAATTTTGTCCCAAAATAAGGGAAATTTATGAAATTTTGCCCCCAAATATGTGGAATTTTTGAGTTTTGCCCCAAAATAATGAGAATTTCTGTATTTTTGCCCCAACATATAGAGAATTTCTGGCTTGTTGCCCCACAATTAGGGGAATTTCTGCAATTTTGCTCCAAAATACGGGGAATTTCTGCCTTTTTGCCCGAAAATAAGTAGAATGCATAGCTTTTTGCCATAAAAAAGAGAAATTTCTTCATTTTTGCTCCAAAATGAGGGGAATTTCCGCTTTTTTTGCCTCTAAATGAGTGGAATTTCTGTCTTTTTCCCCCAAAACAAAGGGAATTTCTGTGTTTTTTGCACCAAAATAAAGAAAATTTCTGCAATTTTGTCCCAAAATAAGTGAAATTTCTGCTTTTTTGCCTCCAAATAAGGGAATTTCAGCATTTTTACCCCAAAATAAGAGGAATTTCTGCATTTTTGCCCCAAAATATGGAAAATTTCTGCCTTTTTGCCCCAAAATAAGAAAAAATTCTGCAATTTTTTACCAAAATAAAAGAAATTTCTGCCTTTTTGCCTTAAAATAAGAACATTTCTGCTTTTTTTTTCTGAAATAACTGAAATTTCTGCAATTTTGCCCCAAAATAAGTGAAATTTCTGAGTTTTGCTACAAAATAAAGAGAATTTCTGTTATTTTGCCCCAACATATAAGGAATTTCTGCCTTTTTGCCCCACAATTAGGGGAATTTATGCAATTTTGCTCCATAATACGAGGAATTTCTGCCTTTTTGTCCGAAAATAAGAATGCATACTTTTTTTCCATAAAAAAGTGAAATTTTTTCATTTTTGCTCCAAAATAAGAGGAATTTCTGCTTTTTTCCTCTAAATAATTGGAATTTCTGTTTTTTCCCCCAAAACAAAAGGAATTTCTGTCTTTTTTGCCCCAAAATAAGGGAAATTTCAGATTTATTACCCTGAAATAAGTAAAATTTCTGCAATTTTGCCCCAAAATTTGGGAAATTTCTGCCTTTTTGCCTTCAAATAAGGGGAATTTCAGTCTTTTTACCTCAAAATAAGTGAAATTTTTGCAATTTTGCCACAAAATAAGGAAATTTCTGCCTGTTTGCCCCCAATTAAGGGGAATTTCAGGCTTTTTCCTCAAAATAAGGGGAATTTCTGCATTTTTGCCCCAAAATATGGGAAATTTCTGCCTTTTTGCTACAAAATAAGAAAAATTTCTACAATTTTGTACCAAAATAATAGAAATTTCTGCCTTTTTGCCCCAAAATAAGTGAAATTTCTGGAATTTCGCTCCAAAATAAGAGGAATTTCTGAGTTTTGCGCCAAAATAAAGAGAATTTCTGTCTTTTTGCCTTAACATATAGGGAATTTCTGCCTTTTTGCCCCACAATTAGGGGAATTTCTGCAATTTTGCTCCAAAATATGGGGAATTTCTGCCTTTTTGCCCGAAAATAAGAAGAATGCATAGCTTTTTGCCATAAAAAAAGTGAAATTTCTTCATTATTGCTCCAAAATAAGGGGAATTTCTGCTTTTTTGCATCTAAATAAGTGGAATTTATGTATTTTTCCCCCAAAACAAAGGGAATTTCTGTCTTCTTTGCACCAAAATAAGGAAAATAACTGACTTATTACCCTGAAATAAGTGAAATTTCTGCAATTGTGCCCCAAAATAATGGAAATTTCTGCCTTTTTGCCCCCAAATAAGGGGAATTTCAGCCTTTTTACCTCAAAATAAGGGGAATTTCTGCATTTTTGCCCCAAAATTTGGGAAATTTCTGCTTTTTTGCTCCAAAATAAGAAAAATTCCTGCAATTTTTTACCAAAATAAAAGAAATTTCTGCCTTCTTGCCCCAAAATAAGAAAATTTCTGCTTTTTTTTGAAATAAGTGAAATTTCTGCAATTTTGCACCAAAATAAGGGAAATCTTTAGAATTTTGCCCCAAAATAAGTGGAATTTCTGAGTTCTGCCCCAAAATTAGGAGAATTTCTGTCTTTTTGCCTCAACATATAGGGAATTTCTGCATTTTTGCCCCACAATTAGGGGAATTTCTGCAATTTTGCTCCAAAATACGGGGAATTTCTGCCTTTTTGCCTGAAAATAAGAAGAATGCATAACTTTTTGCCATAAAAAAGGGAAATTTCTTCATTTTTGCTCCAAAATAAAGGGAATTTCTGCTTTTTTGCCTCTAAATAAGTGGAATTTCTGTCTTTTTCCCCGAAAACAAAGGTAATTTCTGTATTTTTTGCCTCAAAATAAGAAAAATTTCTGTCTTATTACCCTGAAGTAAGTGAAATTTCTGCAATTTTGCCCCAAAATAAGGAGAATTTCTGCTTTTTTGCCTCTAAATAAGTGGAATTTATGTATTTTTCCCCCAAAACAAAGGGAAATTCTGTCTTTTTTGCCCAAAATAAGGAAAATTTCTGACTTATTACAATAAAATAAGTGAAATTTTTGCATTTTTGCCCCAAAATATGGGAAATTTCTGCGTTTTAGCCCCAAAATAAGAAAAATTTCTGCAATTTTGTACCAAAGTAAAAAAAATTCTGCCTTTTTGCCCCAAAATAAGAAAATTTCTGCTTTTTTTCTAAAATAAGTTAAATTTCTGCAATTTTGCCCAAAATAAGTGAAATTTCTGCAATTTTGTTCCAAAATAAGGGAAATTTCTGGAATTTTGCTCCAAAATAAGTGGTATTTCTGAGTTTTGCCCCAAAATAAGGAGAATTTCTGTCCTTTTGCCCCAACATATAGGGAATTTCTGCCTTTTTGCCCCACCTTTAAGGGAATTTCTGCAATTTTGCTCCAAAATACGGGGAATTTCTGCCTTTTTATCCGAAAATAAGAAGAATGCATACCTTTTTGCCATAAAAAATGGAAATTTCTTCATTTTTGCTTCAAAATAAGGGGAATTTCTGCTTTTTTGCCTCTAAATAAGTGTAATTTCTGTCTTTTTCCCCCAAAACAAAGGGAATTTTTGTCTTTTTTGCCCTAAATAAAAAAAATTTCTGACTTATTACCCTGAAATAAGTGAAATTTCTGCAATTTTGCCCCAAAATAAGGGAAATTTCTGCCCTTTTGCCCCCAAATATGGGGAATTTCTGCCTTTTTACCTAAAAGTAAGGGGAATTTCTGCATTTTTGCCACAAAATATTAGGAATTTCAGCCCTTTTGCCCCAAAATAAAGAAAATTTCTGCCTTTTTTCCCTGAAATAAGTGAAATTTCTCCAATTTTGTCCCAAAATAAGTGAAATTTCTGCAATTTTGCCCCAAAATAAGAGAAATTTCTGGAATTTTGCCCCAAAATAAGTGGAATTTCTGAGTTTTGCCCCAAAATAAGGAGAATTTCTGTCTTTTTGCCCCAACATATAGGGAATTTCTGCCTTTTTGACCCACAATTAGGGGAATTTCTGCAATTTTGCTCCAAAATACGGGGAATTTCTGCCTTTTTGCCCGAAAATAAGAAGAATGCATACCTTTTTGCCATAAAAAAGGGAAATTTCTTCATTTTTGCTCCTAAATAAGGGGAATTTCTGCTTTTTTGCCTCTAAATAAGTGGAATTTATGTATTTTTCCCCCAAAACAAAGGGAATTTCTGTCTTTTTTGCCCAAAATAAGGAAAATTTCTTACTTATTATCCTGAAATAAGTGAAATTTTGCAATTTTGCCCCAAAATAAGGGAAATTTCTGCCTTTTTGCCCCCAAATAATGGGAATTTCAGCCTTTTTACCTCAAAATAAGGGGAATTTTTGCATTTTTGTCACAAAATATTAGGAATTTCTGCCTTTTTGCCCCAAAATAAGGAAAATTTCTTACTTATTACCCTGAATTAAGTGAAATTTTTGCAATTTTGCCCCAAAATATGGGAAATTTCTGCTTTTTTGCTCCAAAATAAGAAAAATTTCTGCAATTTTTTACCAAAATAAAAGAAATTTCTGCCTTCTTGCCCCAAAATAAGAAAATTTCTGCTTTTTTTTGAAATAAGTGAAATTTCTGCAATTTTGCCCAAAAATAAGGGAAATCTTTAGAATTTTGTCCCAAAATAAGTGGAATTTCTGAGTTCTGCCCCAAAATTAGGAGAATTTCTGTCTTTTTGCCCCAACATATAGGGAATTTCTACCTTTTTGCCCCACAATTAGGGGAATTTCTGCAATTTTGCTCCAAAATACGGGGAATTTCTGCCTTTTTGCCTGAAAATAAGAAGAATGCATAACTTTTTGCCATAAAAAAGGGAAATTTCTTCATTTTTGCTCCAAAATAAGGGGAATTTCTGCTTTTTTGCCTCTAAATAAGTGGAATTTCTGTCTTTTTCCCCGAAAACAAAGGTAATTTCTGTATTTTTTGCCACAAAATAAGGAAAATTTCTGACTTATTACCCTGAAGTAAGTGAAATTTCTGCAATTTTGCCCCAAAATAAGGAGAATTTCTGCTTTTTTGCCTCTAAATAAGTGGAATTTATGTATTTTTCCCCCAAAACAAAGGGAAATTCTGTCTTTTTTGCCCAAAATAAGGAAAATTTCTGACTTATTACCCTAAAATAAGTGAAATTTCTGCAATTTTGCCCCAAAATAATGGAAATTTCTGCCTTTTTGCCTCCAAATAAGGGGAATTTCAGCCTTCTTATCTCAAAATAAGGGGAATTTCTGCATTTTGCCACAAAATATTAGGAATTTCTGCCTTTTTGCCCCAAAATAAGAAAAATTTCTGACTTATTACCCTGAAGTAAGTGAAATTTTTGCAATTTTGCCACAAAATAAGGAAATTTCTGCCTGTTTGCCCCCAATTAATGGGAATTTCAGGCTTTTTCCTCAAAATAAGGGGAATTTCTGCATTTTTGCCCCAAAATATGGGAAATTTCTGCCTTTTTGCTACAAAATAAGAAAAATTTCTACAATTTTGTACCAAAATAATAGAAATTTCTGCCTTTTTGCCCCAAAATAAGTGAAATTTCTGGAATTTCGCTCCAAAATAAGAGGAATTTCTGAGTTTTGCCCCAAAATAAAGAGAATTTCTGTCTTTTTGCCTTAACATATAGGGAATTTCTGCCTTTTTGCCCTACAATTAGGGGAATTTCTGCTATTTTGCTCCAAAATATGGGGAATTTCTGCCTTTTTGCCCGAAAATAAGAAGAATGCATAGCTTTTTGCCATAAAAAAGTGAAATTTCTTCATTATTGCTCCAAAATAAGGGGAATTTCTGCTTTTTTGCCTCTAAATAAGTGGAATTTATGTATTTTTCCCCCAAAACAAAGGGAATTTCTGTCTTTTTTGCACCAAAATAAGGAAAATTCCTGACTTATTACCCTGAAATAAGTGAAATTTCTGCAATTGTGCCCCAAAATAATGGAAATTTCTGCCTTTTTGCCCCCAAATAAGGGGAATTTCAGCCTTCTATCTCAAAATAAGGGGAATTTCTGCATTTTGCCACAAAATATTAGGAATTTCTGCCTTTTTGCCCCAAAATAAGAAAAATTTCTGACTTATTACCCTGAAGTAAGTGAAATTTTTGCAATTTTGCCACAAAATAAGGAAATTTCTGCCTGTTTGCCCCCAATTAATGGGAATTTCAGGCTTTTTCCTCAAAATAAGGGGAATTTCTGCATTTTTGCCCCAAAATATGGGAAATTTCTGCCTTTTTGCTACAAAATAAGAAAAATTTCTACAATTTTGTACCAAAATAATAGAAATTTCTGCCTTTTTGCCCCAAAATAAGTGAAATTTCTGGAATTTCGCTCCAAAATAAGAGGAATTTCTGAGTTTTGCCCCAAAATAAAGAGAATTTCTGTCTTTTTGCCTTAACATATAGGGAATTTCTGCATTTTTGCCCTACAATTAGGGGAATTTCTGCTATTTTGCTCCAAAATATGGGGAATTTCTGCCTTTTTGCCCGAAAATAAGAAGAATGCATAGCTTTTTGCCATAAAAAAGTTAAATTTCTTCATTATTGCTCCAAAATAAGGGGAATTTCTGCTTTTTTGCCTCTAAATAAGTGGAATTTATGTATTTTTCCTCCAAAACAAAGGGAATTTCTGTCTTTTTTGCACCAAAATAAGGAAAATTCCTGACTTATTACCCTGAAATAAGTGAAATTTCTGCAATTGTGCCCCAAAATAATGGAAATTTCTGCCTTTTTGCCCACAAATAAGGGGAATTTCAGCCTTTTTACCTCAAAATAATGGGAATTTCTGCATTTTTGCCCCAAAATATGGGAAATTTCTGCCTTTTTGCTACAAAATAAGAAAAATTTCTACAATTTTGTACCAAAATAATAGAAATTTCTGCCTTTTTGCCCCAAAATAAGTGAAATTTCTGGAATTTCGCTCCAAAATAAGAGGAATTTCTGAGTTTTGCCCCAAAATAAAGAGAATTTCTGTCTTTTTGCCTTAACATATAGGGAATTTCTGCCTTTTTGCCCCACAATTAGGGGAATTTCTGCAATTTTGCTCCAAAATATGGGGAATTTCTGCCTTTTTGCCCGAAAATAAGAATAATGCATAGCTTTTTGCCATAAAAAAGTGAAATTTCTTCATTATTGCTCCAAAATAAGAGGAATTTCTGCTTTTTTGCATCTAAATAAGTGGAATTTATGTATTTTTCCCCCAAAACAAAGGGAATTTCTGTCTTCTTTGCACCAAAATAAGGAAAATTCCTGACTTATTACCCTGAAATAAGTGAAATTTCTGCAATTGTGCCCCAAAATAATGGAAATTTCTGCCTTTTTGCCCCCAAATAAGGGGAATTTCAGCCTTTTTACCTCAAAATAAGGGGAATTTCTGCATTTTTGCCCCAAAATTTGGGAAATTTCTGCTTTTTTGCTCCAAAATAAGAAAAATTCCTGCAATTTTTTACCAAAATAAAAGAAATTTCTGCCTTCTTGCCCCAAAATAAGCAAATTTCTGCTTTTTTTTGAAATAAGTGAAATTTCTGCAATTTTGCCCAAAAATAAGGGAAATCTTTAGAATTTTGCCCCAAAATAAGTGGAATTTCTGAGTTCTGCCCCAAAATTAGGAGAATTTCTGTCTTTTTGCCTCAACATATAGGGAATTTCTGCCTTTTTGCCCCACAATTAGGGGAATTTCTGCAATTTTGCTCCAAAATACGGGGAATTTCTACCTTTTTGCCTGAAAATAAGAAGAATGCATAACTTTTTGCCATAAAAAAGGGAAATTTCTTCATTTTTGCCTCAAAATAAGGGGAATTTCTGCTTTTTTGCCTCTAAATAAGTGGAATTTCTGTCTTTTTCCCCGAAAACAAAGGTAATTTCTGTATTTTTTGCCACAAAATAAGGAAAATTTCTGTCTTATTACCCTGAAGTAAGTGAAATTTCTGCAATTTTGCCCCAAAATAAGGAGAATTTCTGCTTTTTTGCCTCTTAATAAGTGGAATTTATGTATTTTTCCCCCAAAACAAAGGGAAATTCTGTCTTTTTTGCCCAAAATAAGGAAAATTTCTGACTTATTACAATAAAATAAGTGAAATTTTTGCATTTTTGCCCCAAAATATGGGAAATTTCTGCGTTTTAGCCCCAAAATAAGAAAAATTTCTGCAATTTTGTACCAAAATAAAAAAAATTCTGCCTTTTTGCCCCAAAATAAGAAAATTTCTGCTTTTTTTCTAAAATAAGTTAAATTTCTGCAATTTTGTCCAAAATAAGTGAAATTTCTGCAATTTTGTTCCAAAATAAGGGAAATTTCTGGAATTTTGCTCCAAAATAAGTGGTATTTCTGAGTTTTGCCCCAAAATAAGGAGAATTTCTGTCCTTTTGCCCCAACATATAGGGAATTTCTGCCTTTTTGCCCCACCTTTAAGGGAATTTCTGCAATTTTGCTCCAAAATACGGGGAATTTCTGCCTTTTTGTCCGAAAATAAGAAAAATGCATACCTTTTTGCCATAAAAAATGGAAATTTCTTCATTTTTGCTTCAAAATAAGGGGAATTTCTGCTTTTTTGCCTCTAAATAAGTGTAATTTCTGTCTTTTTCCCCCAAAACAAAGGGAATTTTTGTCTTTTTTGCCCTAAATAAAAAAAATTTCTGACTTATTACCCTGAAATAAGTGAAATTTCTGCAATTTTGCCCCAAAATAAGGGAAATTTCTGCCCTTTTGCCCCCAAATATGGGGAATTTCAGCCTTTTTACCTAAAAGTAAGGGGAATTTCTGCATTTTTGCCACAAAATATTAGGAATTTCAGCCCTTTTGCCCCAAAATTAAGAAAATTTCTGCCTAATTTCCCTGAAATAAGTGAAATTTCTCCAATTTTGTCCCAAAATAAGTGAAATTTCTGCAATTTTGCCCCAAAATAAGAGAAATTTCTGGAATTTTGCCCCAAAATAAGTGGAATTTCTGAGTTTTGCCCCAAAATAAGGAGAATTTCTGTCTTTTTGCCCCAACATATAGGGAATTTCTGCCTTTTTGACCCACAATTAGGGGAATTTCTGCAATTTTGCTCCAAAATACGGGGAATTTCTGCCTTTTTGCCTGAAAATAAGAAGAATGCATACCTTTTTGCCATAAAAAAGGGAAATTTCTTCATTTTTGCTCCTAAATAAGGGGAATTTCTGCTTTTTTGCCTCTAAATAAGTGGAATTTATGTATTTTTCCCCCAAAACAAAGGGAATTTCTGTCTTTTTTGCCCAAAATAAGGAAAATTTCTTACTTATTATCCTGAAATAAGTGAAATTTTGCAATTTTGCCCCAAAATAAGGGAAATTTCTGCCTTTTTGCCCCCAAATAATGGGAATTTCAGCCTTTTTACCTCAAAATAAGGGGAATTTTTGCATTTTTGTCACAAAATATTAGGAATTTCTGCCTTTTTGCCCCAAAATAAGGAAAATTTCTTACTTATTACCCTGAATTAAGTGAAATTTTTGCAATTTTGCCCCAAAATAAGGAAATTTCTGACTTTTTGCTTCCAATTAAGGGGAATTTCAGCCTTTTTCATCAACATAAGGGGAATTTCGGCATTTTTGCCCCAAAATATGGGAAATTTCTGCTTTTTTGCTCCAAAATAAGAAAAATTTCTGCAATTTTTTACCAAAATAAAAGAAATTTCTGCCTTCTTGCCCCAAAATAAGAAAATTTCTGCTTTTTTTTGAAATAAGTGAAATTTCTGCAATTTTGCCCAAAAATAAGGGAAATCTTTAGAATTTTGCCCCAAAATAAGTGGAATTTCTGAGTTCTGCCCCAAAATTAGGAGAATTTCTGTCTTTTTGCCCCAACATATAGGGAATTTCTGCCTTTTTGCCCCACAATTAGGGGAATTTCTGCAATTTTGCTCCAAAATACGGGGAATTTCTGCCTTTTTGCCTGAAAATAAGAAGAATGCATAACTTTTTGCCATAAAAAAGGGAAATTTCTTCATTTTTGCTCCAAAATAAGGGGAATTTCTGCTTTTTTGCCTCTAAATAAGTGGAATTTCTGTCTTTTTCCCCGAAAACAAAGGTAATTTCTGTATTTTTTGCCACAAAATAAGGAAAATTTCTGACTTATTACCCTGAAGTAAGTGAAATTTCTGCAATTTTGCCCCAAAATAAGGAGAATTTCTGCTTTTTTGCCTCTAAATAAGTGGAATTTATGTATTTTTCCCCCAAAACAAAGGGAAATTCTGTCTTTTTGCCCAAAATAAGGAAAATTTCTGACTTATTACCCTAAAATAAGTGAAATTTCTGCAATTGTGCCCCAAAATAATGGAAATTTCTGCCTTTTTGCCCCCAAATAAGGGGAATTTCAGCCTTCTTATCTCAAAATAAGGGGAATTTCTGCATTTTGCCACAAAATATTAGGAATTTCTGCCTTTTTGCCCCAAAATAAGAAAAATTTCTGACTTATTACCCTGAAGTAAGTGAAATTTTTGCAATTTTGCCACAAAATAAGGAAATTTCTGCCTGTTTGCCCCCAATTAATGGGAATTTCAGGCTTTTTCCTCAAAATAAGGGGAATTTCTGCATTTTTGCCCCAAAATATGGGAAATTTCTGCCTTTTTGCTACAAAATAAGAAAAATTTCTACAATTTTGTACCAAAATAATAGAAATTTCTGCCTTTTTGCCCCAAAATAAGTGAAATTTCTGGAATTTCGCTCCAAAATAAGAGGAATTTCTGAGTTTTGCCCCAAAATAAAGAGAATTTCTGTCTTTTTGCCTTAACATATAGGGAATTTCTGCCTTTTTGCCCTACAATTAGGGGAATTTCTGCTATTTTGCTCCAAAATATGGGGAATTTCTGCCTTTTTGCCCGAAAATAAGAAGAATGCATAGCTTTTTGCCATAAAAAAGTGAAATTTCTTCAATATTGCTCCAAAATAAGGGGAATTTCTGCTTTTTTGCCTCTAAATAAGTGGAATTTATGTATTTTTCCCCCAAAACAAAGGGAATTTCTGTCTTTTTTGCACCAAAATAAGGAAAATTCCTGACTTATTACCCTGAAATAAGTGAAATTTCTGCAATTGTGCCCCAAAATAATGGAAATTTCTGCCTTTTTGCCCCCAAATAAGGGGATTTTCAGCCTTTTTACCTCAAAATAATGGGAATTTCTGCATTTTTGCCCCAAAATATGGGAAATTTCTGCCTTTTTGCTACAAAATAAGAAAAATTTCTACAATTTTGTACCAAAATAATAGAAATTACTGCCTTTTTGCCCCAAAATAAGTGAAATTTCTGGAATTTTGCTCCAAAATAAGAGGAATTTCTGAGTTTTGCCCCAAAATAAAGAGAATTTCTGTCTTTTGGCCTTAACATATAGGGAATTTCTGCCTTTTTGCCCCACAATTAGGGGAATTTCTGCAATTTTGCTCCAAAATACGGGGAATTTCTGCCTTTTTGCCTGAAAATAAGAAGAATGCATACATTTTTGCCATAAAAAAGGGAAATTTCTTCATTTTTGCTCCTAAATAAGGGGAATTTCTGCTTTTTTGCCTCTAAATAAGTGGAATTTATGTATTTTTCCCCCAAAACAAAGGGAATTTCTGTCTTTTTTTGCCCAAAATAAGGAAAATTTCTGACTTATTATCCTGAAATAAGTGAAATTTCTGCAATTTTGCCCCAAAATAAGGGAAATTTCTGCCTTTTTGCCCCCAAATAATGGGAATTTCAGCCCTTTTACCTCAAAATAAGGGGAATTTTTGCACTTTTGTCACAAAATATTAGGAATTTCTGCCTTTTTGCCCCAAAATAATGAAAATTTCTTACTTATTACCCTGAATTAAGTGAAATTTTTGCAATTTTGCCCCAAAATAAGGAAATTTCTGACTTTTTGCTTCCAATTAAGGGGAATTTCAGCCTTTTTCATCAACATAAGGGGAATTTCGGCATTTTTGCCCCAAAATATGGGAAATTTCTGCTTTTTTGCTCCAAAATAAGAAAAATTTCTGCAATTTTTTACCAAAATAAAAGAAATTTCTGCCTTCTTGCCCCAAAATAAGAAAATTTCTGCTTTTTTTTGAAATAAGTGAAATTTCTGCAATTTTGCCCAAAAATAAGGGAAATCTTTAGAATTTTGCCCCCAAATAAGTGGAATTTCTGAGTTCTGCCCCAAAATTAGGAGAATTTCTGTCTTTTTGCCCCAACATATAGGGAATTTCTGCCTTTTTGCCCCACAATTAGGGGAATTTCTGCAATTTTGCTCCAAAATACGGGGAATTTCTGCCTTTTTGCCTGAAAATAAGAAGAATGCATAACTTTTTGCCATAAAAAAGGGAAATTTCTTCATTTTTGCTCCAAAATAAGGGGAATTTCTGCTTTTTTGCCTCTAAATAAGTGGAATTTCTGTCTTTTTCCCCGAAAACAAAGGTAATTTCTGTATTTTTTGCCACAAAATAAGGAAAATTTCTGACTTATTACCCTGAAGTAAGTGAAATTTCTGCAATTTTGCCCCAAAATAAGGAGAATTTCTGCTTTTTTGCCTCTAAATAAGTGGAATTTATGTATTTTTCCCCCAAAACAAAGGGAAATTCTGTCTTTTTTGCCCAAAATAAGGAAAATTTCTGATTTATTACCCTAAAATAAGTGAAATTTCTGCAATTTTGACCCAAAATAATGGAAATTTCTGCCTTTTTGCCCCCAAATAAGGGGAATTTCAGCCTTCTTATCTCAAAATAAGGGGAATTTCTGCATTTTGCCACAAAATATTAGGAATTTCTGCCTTTTTGCCCCAAAATAAGAAAAATTTCTGACTTATTACCCTGAAGTAAGTGAAATTTTTGCAATTTTGCCACAAAATAAGGAAATTTCTGCCTGTTTGTCCCCAATAAAGGGGAATTTCAGGCTTTTTCCTCAAAATAAGGGGAATTTCTGCATTTTTGCCCCAAAATATGGGAAATTTCTGCCTTTTTGCTACAAAATAAGAAAAATTTCTACAATTTTGTACCAAAATAATAGAAATTTCTGCCTTTTTGCCCCAAAATAAGTGAAATTTCTGGAATTTCGCTCCAAAATAAGAGGAATTTCAGAGTTTTGCCCCAAAATAAAGAGAATTTCTGTCTTTTTGCCTTAACATATAGGGAATTTCTGCCTTTTTGCCCCACAATTAGGGGAATTTCTGCAATTTTGCTCCAAAATACGGGGAATTTCTGCCTTTTTGCCCGAAAATAAGAAGAATGCATACCTTTTTGCCATAAAAAAGGGAAATTTCTTCATTTTTGCTCCTAAATAAGGGGAATTTCTGCTTTTTTGCCTCTAAATAAGTGGAATTTATGTATTTTTCCCCCAAAACAAAGGGAATTTCTGTCTTTTTTGCCCAAAATAAGGAAAATTTCTGACTTATTATTGAAATAAGTGAAATTTCTGCAATTTTGCCCCAAAATAAGGGAAATTTCTGCCTTTTTGCCCCCAAATAATGGGAATTTCAGCCTTTTTACCTCAAAATAAGGGGAATTTTTGCATTTTTGTCACAAAATATTAGGAATTTCTGCCTTTTTGCCCCAAAATAAGGAAAATTTCTTACTTATTACCCTGAATTAAGTGAAATTTTTGCAATTTTGCCCCAAAATAAGGAAATTTCTGACTTTTTGCTTCCAATTAAGGGGAATTTCAGCCTTTTTCATCAAAATAAGGGGAATTTCGGCATTTTTGCCCTAAAATATGGGAAATTTCTGCTTTTTTGCTCCAAAATAAGAAAAATTTCTGCAATTTTTTACCAAAATAAAAGAAATTTCTGCCTTCTTGCCCCAAAATAAGAAAATTTCTGCTTTTTTTTGAAATAAGTGAAATTTCTGCAATTTTGCCCAAAAATAAGGGAAATCTTTAGAATTTTGCCCCCAAATAAGTGGAATTTCTGAGTTCTGCCCCAAAATTAGGAGAATTTCTGTCTTTTTGCCCCAACATATAGGGAATTTCTGCCTTTTTGCTCCACAATTAGGGGAATTTCTGCAATTTTGCTCCAAAATACGGGGAATTTCTGCCTTTTTGCCTGAAAATAAGAAGAAGGCATAACTTTTTGCCATAAAAAAGGGAAATTTCTTCATTTTTGCTCCAAAATAAGGGGAATTTCTGCTTTTTTGCCTCTAAATAAGTGGAATTTCTGTCTTTTTCCACGAAAACAAAGGTAATTTCTGTATTTTTTGCCACAAAATAAGGAAAATTTCTGACTTATTACCCTGAAGTAAGTGAAATTTCTGCAATTTTGCCCCAAAATAAGGAGAATTTCTGCTTTTTTGCCTCTAAATAAGTGGAATTTATGTATTTTTCCCCCAAAACAAAGGGAAATTCTGTCTTTTTTGCCCAAAATAAAGAAAATTTCTGACTTATTACCCTAAAATAAGTGAAATTTTTGCATTTTTGCCCCAAAATATGGGAAATTTCTGCGTTTTAGCCCCAAAATAAGAAAAATTTCTGCAATTTTGTACCAAAATAAAAAAAATTCTGCCTTTTTGCCCCAAAATAAGAAAATTTCTGCTTTTTTTCTAAAATAAGTTAAATTTCTGCAATTTTGCCCAAAATAAGTGAAAGTTCTGCAATTTTGTTCCAAAATAAGGGAAATTTCTGGAATTTTACTTCAAAATAAGTGGTATTTCTGAGTTTTGCCCCAAAATAAGGAGAATTTCTGTCCTTTTGCCCCAACATATAGGGAATTTCTGCCTTTTTGCCCCACCTTTAAGGGAATTTCTGCAATTTTGCTCCAAAATACGGGGAATTTCTGCCTTTTTGTCCGAAAATAAGAAGAATGCATACCTTTTTGCCATAAAAATTGGAAATTTCTTCATTTTTGCTTCAAAATAAGGGGAATTTCTGCTTTTTTGCCTCTAAATAAGTGTAATTTCTGTCTTTTTCCCCCAAAACAAAGGGAATTTTTGTCTTTTTTGCCCTAAATAAAAAAAATTTCTGACTTATTACCCTGAAATAAGTGAAATTTCTGCAATTTTGCCCCAAAATAAGGGAAATTTCTGTCCTTTTGCCCCCAAATATGGGGAATTT
Source organism: Micromys minutus (assembly GCF_963924665.1). NCBI lineage: Eukaryota > Metazoa > Chordata > Mammalia > Rodentia > Muridae > Micromys > Micromys minutus. The sequence goes on along the minus strand of NW_027667314.1, from coordinate 87,371 downwards.
CAGCCTTTTTACCTAAAAGTAAGGGAAATTTCTGCATTTTTGCCACAAAATATTAGGAATTTCAGCCCTTTTGCCCCAAAATAAAGAAAATTTCTGCCTTTATTCGCTGAAATAAGTGAAATTTCTCCAATTTTGTCCCAAAATAAGTGAAATTTCTGCAATTTTGCCCCAAAATAAGGGAAATTTCTGGAATTTTGCCCCAAAATAAGTGGAATTTCTGAGTTTTGCCCCAAAATAAGGAGAATTTCTGTCTTTTTGCCCCAACATATAGGGAATTTCTGCCTTTTTGACCCACAATTAGGGGAATTTCTGCAATTTTGCTCCAAAATATGGGGAATTTCTGCCTTTTTGTCCGAAAATAAAAAGAATGCATACCTTTTTGCCATAAAAAAGGGAAATTTCTTCATTTTTGCTCCAAAATAAGGAAAATTTCTGCTTTTTTGCCTCTAAATAAGTGGAATTTCTGTCTTTTTGCCCCAAAACAAAGGAAACTTCTGTCTTTTTTGCCCCAAAATTAAAAAAAATTCTGACTTATTACCCTGAAATAAGTGAAATTTCTGCAATTTTGCCCCAAAATAAGGGAAATTTTTGCCTTTTTACCCCCAAATATGGGAAATTTCAGCCTTTTTACCTAAAAGTAAGGAGAATTTCTGCATTTTTGCCACAAAATATTAGGAATTTCAGCCTTTTTGCTTCAAAATAAAGAAAATTACTGCCTTTTTTCCCTGAAATAATTGAAATTTCTGAAATTTTGCCCCCAAATAAGTGAAATTTCTGCAATTTTGTCCCAAAATAAGGGAAATTTATGGAATTTTGCCCCCAAATATGTGGAATTTTTGAGTTTTGCCCCAAAATAATGAGAATTTCTGTATTTTTGCCCCAACATATAGGGAATTTCTGCCTTGTTGCCCCACAATTAGGGGAATTTCTGCAATTTTGCTCCAAAATACGGGGAATTTCTGCCTTTTTGCCCGAAAATAAGTAGAATGCATACCTTTTTGCCATAAAAAAGAGAAATTTCTTCATTTTTGCTCCAAAATGAGGGGAATTTCCGCTTTTTTTGCCTCTAAATGAGTGGAATTTCTGTCTTTTTCCCCCAAAACAAAGGGAATTTCTGTATTTTTTGCACCAAAATAAGGAAAATTTCTGCAATTTTGCCCCAAAATAAGTGAAATTTCTGCTTTTTTGCCCCCAAATAAGGGAATTTCAGCCTTTTTACCCCAAAATAAGGGGAATTTCTGCATTTTTGCCCCAAAATATGGGAAATTTCTGCCTTTTTGCCCCAAAATAAGAAAAAATTCTGCAATTTTGTACCAAAATAAAAGATATTTCTGCCTTTTTGCCCCAAAATAAGAAAATTTCTGCTTTTTTTTCTGAAATAACTGAAATTTCTGCAATTTTGCCCCAAAATAAGTGAAATTTCTGAGTTTTGCTACAAAATAAAGAGAATTTCTGTCTTTTTGCCCCAACATATAAGGAATTTCTGCCTTTTTGCCCCACAATTAGGGGAATTTATGCAGTTTTGCTCCATAATACGAGCAATTTCTGCCTTTTTGTCCGAAAATGAGAATGCATACCTTTTTGCCATAAAAAAGTGAAATTTTTTCATTTTTGCTCCAAAATAAGAGGAATTTCTGCTTTTTTCCTCTAAATAATTGGAAATTCTGTTTTTTCCCCCAAAACAAAAGGAATTTCTGTCTTTTTTGCCCCAAAATAAGGGAAATTTCTGATTTATTACCCTGAAATAAGTAAAATTTCTGCAATTTTGCCCCAAAATTTGGGAAATTTCTGCCTTTTTGCCTTCAAATAAGGGGAATTTCAGCCTTTTTACCTCAAAATAAGTAACATTTCTGCATTTTTGCCACAAAATATTAGGAATTTCTGCCTTTTTGCCCCAAAATAAGGAAAATTTCTGACTTATTACCCTGAAATAAGTGAAATATCAGCAATTTTGCCCCAAAATATGGGAAATTTCTGCCTTTTTGCTACAAAATAAGAAAAATTTCTACAATTTTGTACTAAAATAATAGAAATTACTGCCTTTTTGCCCCAAAATAAGTGAAATTTCTGGAATTTCGCTCCAAAATAAGAGGAATTTCAGAGTTTTGCCCCAAAATAAAGAGAATTTCTGTCTTTTTGCCTTAACATATAGGGAATTTCTGCCTTTTTGCCCTACAATTAGGGGAATTTCTGCTATTTTGCTCCAAAATATGGGGAATTTCTGCCTTTTTGCCCGAAAATAAGAAGAATGCATAGCTTTTTGCCATAAAAAAGTGAAATTTCTTCATTATTGCTCCAAAATAAGGGGAATTTCTGCTTTTTTGCCTCTAAATAAGTGGAATTTATGTATTTTTCCCCCAAAACAAAGGGAATTTCTGTCTTTTTTGCACCAAAATAAGGAAAATTCCTGACTTATTACCCTGAAATAAGTGAAATTTCTGCAATTGTGCCCCAAAATAATGGAAATCTCTGCCTTTTTGCCCCCAAATAAGGGGAATTTCAGCCTTCTATCTCAAAATAAGGGGAATTTCTGCATTTTGCCACAAAATATTAGGAATTTCTGCCTTTTTGCCCCAAAATAAGAAAAATTTCTGACTTATTACCCTGAAGTAAGTGAAATTTTTGCAATTTTGCCACAAAATAAGGAAATTTCTGCCTGTTTGCCCCCAATTAATGGGAATTTCAGGCTTTTTCCTCAAAATAAGGGGAATTTCTGCATTTTTGCCCCAAAATATGGGAAATTTCTGCCTTTTTGCTACAAAATAAGAAAAATTTCTACAATTTTGTACCAAAATAATAGAAATTTCTGCCTTTTTGCCCCAAAATAAGTGAAATTTCTGGAATTTCGCTCCAAAATAAGAGGAATTTCTGAGTTTTGCCCCAAAATAAAGAGAATTTCTGTCTTTTTGCCTTAACATATAGGGAATTTCTGCATTTTTGCCCTACAATTAGGTGAATTTCTGCTATTTTGCTCCAAAATATGGGGAATTTCTGCCTTTTTGCCCGAAAATAAGAAGAATGCATAGCTTTTTGCCATAAAAAAGTTAAATTTCTTCATTATTGCTCCAAAATAAGGGGAATTTCTGCTTTTTTGCCTCTAAATAAGTGGAATTTATGTATTTTTCCCCCAAAACAAAGGGAATTTCTGTCTTTTTTGCACCAAAATAAGGAAAATTCCTGACTTATTACCCTGAAATAAGTGAAATTTCTGCAATTGTGCCCCAAAATAATGGAAATTTCTGCCTTTTTGCCCACAAATAAGGGGAATTTCAGCCTTTTTACCTCAAAATAATGGGAATTTCTGCATTTTTGCCCCAAAATATGGGAAATTTCTGCCTTTTTGCTACAAAATAAGAAAAATTTCTACAATTTTGTACCAAAATAATAGAAATTTCTGCCTTTTTGCCCCAAAATAAGTGAAATTTCTGGAATTTCGCTCCAAAATAAGAGGAATTTCTGAGTTTTGCCCCAAAATAAAGAGAATTTCTGTCTTTTTGCCTTAACATATAGGGAATTTCTGCCTTTTTGCCCCACAATTAGGGGAATTTCTGCAATTTTGCTCCAAAATATGGGGAATTTCTGCCTTTTTGCCCGAAAATAAGAATAATGCATAGCTTTTTGCCATAAAAAAGTGAAATTTCTTCATTATTGCTCCAAAATAAGAGGAATTTCTGCTTTTTTGCATCTAAATAAGTGGAATTTATGTATTTTTCCCCCAAAACAAAGGGAATTTCTGTCTTCTTTGCACCAAAATAAGGAAAATTCCTGACTTATTACCCTGAAATAAGTGAAATTTCTGCAATTGTGCCCCAAAATAATGGAAATTTCTGCCTTTTTGCCCCCAAATAAGGGGAATTTCAGCCTTTTTACCTCAAAATAAGGGGAATTTCTGCATTTTTGCCCCAAAATTTGGGAAATTTCTGCTTTTTTGCTCCAAAATAAGAAAAATTCCTGCAATTTTTTACCAAAATAAAAGAAATTTCTGCCTTCTTGCCCCAAAATAAGCAAATTTCTGCTTTTTTTTGAAATAAGTGAAATTTCTGCAATTTTGCCCAAAAATAAGGGAAATCTTTAGAATTTTGCCCCAAAATAAGTGGAATTTCTGAGTTCTGCCCCAAAATTAGGAGAATTTCTGTCTTTTTGCCTCAACATATAGGGAATTTCTGCCTTTTTGCCCCACAATTAGGGGAATTTCTGCAATTTTGCTCCAAAATACGGGGAATTTCTACCTTTTTGCCTGAAAATAAGAAGAATGCATAACTTTTTGCCATAAAAAAGGGAAATTTCTTCATTTTTGCCTCAAAATAAGGGGAATTTCTGCTTTTTTGCCTCTAAATAAGTGGAATTTCTGTCTTTTTCCCTGAAAACAAAGGTAATTTCTGTATTTTTTGCCACAAAATAAGGAAAATTTCTGTCTTATTACCCTGAAGTAAGTGAAATTTCTGCAATTTTGCCCCAAAATAAGGAGAATTTCTGCTTTTTTGCCTCTTAATAAGTGGAATTTATGTATTTTTCCCCCAAAACAAAGGGAAATTCTGTCTTTTTTGCCCAAAATAAGGAAAATTTCTGACTTATTACAATAAAATAAATGAAATTTTTGCATTTTTGCCCCAAAATATGGGAAATTTCTGCGTTTTAGCCCCAAAATAAGAAAAATTTCTGCAATTTTGTACCAAAATAAAAAAAATTCTGCCTTTTTGCCCCAAAATAAGAAAATTTCTGCTTTTTTTCTAAAATAAGTTAAATTTCTGCAATTTTGTCCAAAATAAGTGAAATTTCTGCAATTTTGTTCCAAAATAAGGGAAATTTCTGGAATTTTGCTCCAAAATAAGTGGTATTTCTGAGTTTTGCCCCAAAATAATGAGAATTTCTGTCCTTTTGCCCCAACATATAGGGAATTTCTGCCTTTTTGCCCCACCTTTAAGGGAATTTCTGCAATTTTGCTCCAAAATACGGGGAATTTCTGCCTTTTTGTCCGAAAATAAGAAGAATGCATACCTTTTTGCCATAAAAAATGGAAATTTCTTCATTTTTGCTTCAAAATAAGGGGAATTTCTGCTTTTTTGCCTCTAAATAAGTGTAATTTCTGTCTTTTTCCCCCAAAACAAATAGAATTTTTGTCTTTTTTGCCCTAAATAAAAAAAATTTCTGACTTATTACCCTGAAATAAGTGAAATTTCTGCAATTTTGCCCCAAAATAAGGGAAATTTCTGCCCTTTTGCCCCCAAATATGGGGAATTTCAGCCTTTTTACCTAAAAGTAAGGGGAATTTCTGCATTTTTGCCACAAAATATTAGGAATTTCAGCCCTTTTGCCCCAAAATTAAGAAAATTTCTGCCTAATTTCCCTGAAATAAGTGAAATTTCTCCAATTTTGTCCCAAAATAAGTGAAATTTCTGCAATTTTGCCCCAAAATAAGAGAAATTTCTGGAATTTTGCCCCAAAATAAGTGGAATTTCTGAGTTTTGCCCCAAAATAAGGAGAATTTCTGTCTTTTTGCCCCAACATATAGGGAATTTCTGCCTTTTTGACCCACAATTAGGGGAATTTCTGCAATTTTGCTCCAAAATACGGGGAATTTCTGCCTTTTTGCCTGAAAATAAGAAGAATGCATACCTTTTTGCCATAAAAAAGGGAAATTTCTTCATTTTTGCTCCTAAATAAGGGGAATTTCTGCTTTTTTGCCTCTAAATAAGTGGAATTTATGTATTTTTCCCCCAAAACAAAGGGAATTTCTGTCTTTTTTGCCCAAAATAAGGAAAATTTCTTACTTATTATCCTGAAATAAGTGAAATTTTGCAATTTTGCCCCAAAATAAGGGAAATTTCTGCCTTTTTGCCCCAAAATAATGGGAATTTCAGCCTTTTTACCTCAAAATAAGGGGAATTTTTGCATTTTTGTCACAAAATATTAGGAATTTCTGCCTTTTTGCCCCAAAATAAGGAAAATTTCTTACTTATTACCCTGAATTAAGTGAAATTTTTGCAATTTTACCCCAAAATAAGGAAATTTCTGACTTTTTGCTTCCAATTAAGGGGAATTTCAGCCTTTTTCATCAACATAAGGGGAATTTCGGCATTTTTGCCCCAAAATATGGGAAATTTCTGCTTTTTTGCTCCAAAATAAGAAAAATTTCTGCAATTTTTTACCAAAATAAAAGAAATTTCTGCCTTCTTGCCCCAAAATAAGAAAATTTCTGCTTTTTTTTGAAATAAGTGAAATTTCTGCAATTTTGCCCAAAAATAAGGGAAATCTTTAGAATTTTGCCCCAAAATAAGTGGAATTTCTGAGTTCTGCCCCAAAATTAGGAGAATTTCTGTCTTTTTGCCCCAACATATAGGGAATTTCTGCCTTTTTGCCCCACAATTAGGGGAATTTCTGCAATTTTGCTCCAAAATACGGGGAATTTCTGCCTTTTTGCCTGAAAATAAGAAGAATGCATAACTTTTTGCCATAAAAAAGGGAAATTTCTTCATTTTTGCTCCAAAATAAGGGGAATTTCTGCTTTTTTGCCTCTAAATAAGTGGAATTTCTGTCTTTTTCCCCGAAAACAAAGGTAATTTCTGTATTTTTTGCCACAAAATAAGGAAAATTTCTGACTTATTACCCTGAAGTAAGTGAAATTTCTGCAATTTTGCCCCAAAATAAGGAGAATTTCTGCTTTTTTGCCTCTAAATAAGTGGAATTTATGTATTTTTCCCCCAAAACAAAGGGAAATTCTGTCTTTTTTGCCCAAAATAAGGAAAATTTCTGACTTATTACCCTAAAATAAGTGAAATTTCTGCAATTGTGCCCCAAAATAATGGAAATTTCTGCCTTTTTGCCCCCAAATAAGGGGAATTTCAGCCTTCTTATCTCAAAATAAGGGGAATTTCTGCATTTTGCCACAAAATATTAGGAATTTCTGCCTTTTTGCCCCAAAATAAGAAAAATTTCTGACTTATTACCCTGAAGTAAGTGAAATTTTTGCAATTTTGCCACAAAATAAGGAAATTTCTGCCTGTTTGCCCCCAATTAATGGGAATTTCAGGCTTTTTCCTCAAAATAAGGGGAATTTCTGCATTTTTGCCCCAAAATATGGGAAATTTCTGCCTTTTTGCTACAAAATAAGAAAAATTTCTACAATTTTGTACCAAAATAATAGAAATTTCTGCCTTTTTGCCCCAAAATAAGTGAAATTTCTGGAATTTCGCTCCAAAATAAGAGGAATTTCTGAGTTTTGCCCCAAAATAAAGAGAATTTCTGTCTTTTTGCCTTAACATATAGGGAATTTCTGCCTTTTTGCCCTACAATTAGGGGAATTTCTGCTATTTTGCTCCAAAATATGGGGAATTTCTGCCTTTTTGCCCGAAAATAAGAAGAATGCATAGCTTTTTGCCATAAAAAAGTGAAATTTCTTCAATATTGCTCCAAAATAAGGGGAATTTCTGCTTTTTTGCCTCTAAATAAGTGGAATTTATGTATTTTTCCCCCAAAACAAAGGGAATTTCTGTCTTTTTTGCACCAAAATAAGGAAAATTCCTGACTTATTACCCTGAAATAAGTGAAATTTCTGCAATTGTGCCCCAAAATAATGGAAATTTCTGCCTTTTTGCCCCCAAATAAGGGGATTTTCAGCCTTTTTACCTCAAAATAATGGGAATTTCTGCATTTTTGCCCCAAAATATGGGAAATTTCTGCCTTTTTGCTACAAAATAAGAAAAATTTCTACAATTTTGTACCAAAATAATAGAAATTACTGCCTTTTTGCCCCAAAATAAGTGAAATTTCTGGAATTTTGCTCCAAAATAAGAGGAATTTCTGAGTTTTGCCCCAAAATAAAGAGAATTTCTGTCTTTTGGCCTTAACATATAGGGAATTTCTGCCTTTTTGCCCCACAATTAGGGGAATTTCTGCAATTTTGCTCCAAAATACGGGGAATTTCTGCCTTTTTGCCTGAAAATAAGAAGAATGCATACATTTTTGCCATAAAAAAGGGAAATTTCTTCATTTTTGCTCCTAAATAAGGGGAATTTCTGCTTTTTTGCCTCTAAATAAGTGGAATTTATGTATTTTTCCCCCAAAACAAAGGGAATTTCTGTCTTTTTTTGCCCAAAATAAGGAAAATTTCTGACTTATTATCCTGAAATAAGTGAAATTTCTGCAATTTTGCCCCAAAATAAGGGAAATTTCTGCCTTTTTGCCCCCAAATAATGGGAATTTCAGCCCTTTTACCTCAAAATAAGGGGAATTTTTGCATTTTTGTCACAAAATATTAGGAATTTCTGCCTTTTTGCCCCAAAATAATGAAAATTTCTTACTTATTACCCTGAATTAAGTGAAATTTTTGCAATTTTGCCCCAAAATAAGGAAATTTCTGACTTTTTGCTTCCAATTAAGGGGAATTTCAGCCTTTTTCATCAACATAAGGGGAATTTCGGCATTTTTGCCCCAAAATATGGGAAATTTCTGCTTTTTTGCTCCAAAATAAGAAAAATTTCTGCAATTTTTTACCAAAATAAAAGAAATTTCTGCCTTCTTGCCCCAAAATAAGAAAATTTCTGCTTTTTTTTGAAATAAGTGAAATTTCTGCAATTTTGCCCAAAAATAAGGGAAATCTTTAGAATTTTGCCCCCAAATAAGTGGAATTTCTGAGTTCTGCCCCAAAATTAGGAGAATTTCTGTCTTTTTGCCCCAACATATAGGGAATTTCTGCCTTTTTGCCCCACAATTAGGGGAATTTCTGCAATTTTGCTCCAAAATACGGGGAATTTCTGCCTTTTTGCCTGAAAATAAGAAGAATGCATAACTTTTTGCCATAAAAAAGGGAAATTTCTTCATTTTTGCTCCAAAATAAGGGGAATTTCTGCTTTTTTGCCTCTAAATAAGTGGAATTTCTGTCTTTTTCCCCGAAAACAAAGGTAATTTCTGTATTTTTTGCCACAAAATAAGGAAAATTTCTGACTTATTACCCTGAAGTAAGTGAAATTTCTGCAATTTTGCCCCAAAATAAGGAGAATTTCTGCTTTTTTGCCTCTAAATAAGTGGAATTTATGTATTTTTCCCCCAAAACAAAGGGAAATTCTGTCTTTTTTGCCCAAAATAAGGAAAATTTCTGATTTATTACCCTAAAATAAGTGAAATTTCTGCAATTTTGCCCCAAAATAATGGAAATTTCTGCCTTTTTGCCCCCAAATAAGGGGAATTTCAGCCTTCTTATCTCAAAATAAGGGGAATTTCTGCATTTTGCCACAAAATATTAGGAATTTCTGCCTTTTTGCCCCAAAATAAGAAAAATTTCTGACTTATTACCCTGAAGTAAGTGAAATTTTTGCAATTTTGCCACAAAATAAGGAAATTTCTGCCTGTTTGTCCCCAATAAAGGGGAATTTCAGGCTTTTTCCTCAAAATAAGGGGAATTTCTGCATTTTTGCCCCAAAATATGGGAAATTTCTGCCTTTTTGCTACAAAATAAGAAAAATTTCTACAATTTTGTACCAAAATAATAGAAATTTCTGCCTTTTTGCCCCAAAATAAGTGAAATTTCTGGAATTTCGCTCCAAAATAAGAGGAATTTCAGAGTTTTGCCCCAAAATAAAGAGAATTTCTGTCTTTTTGCCTTAACATATAGGGAATTTCTGCCTTTTTGCCCCACAATTAGGGGAATTTCTGCAATTTTGCTCCAAAATACGGGGAATTTCTGCCTTTTTGCCCGAAAATAAGAAGAATGCATACCTTTTTGCCATAAAAAAGGGAAATTTCTTCATTTTTGCTCCTAAATAAGGGGAATTTCTGCTTTTTTGCCTCTAAATAAGTGGAATTTATGTATTTTTCCCCCAAAACAAAGGGAATTTCTGTCTTTTTTGCCCAAAATAAGGAAAATTTCTGACTTATTATTGAAATAAGTGAAATTTCTGCAATTTTGCCCCAAAATAAGGGAAATTTCTGCCTTTTTGCCCCCAAATAATGGGAATTTCAGCCTTTTTACCTCAAAATAAGGGGAATTTTTGCATTTTTGTCACAAAATATTAGGAATTTCTGCCTTTTTGCCCCAAAATAAGGAAAATTTCTTACTTATTACCCTGAATTAAGTGAAATTTTTGCAATTTTGCCCCAAAATAAGGAAATTTCTGACTTTTTGCTTCCAATTAAGGGGAATTTCAGCCTTTTTCATCAAAATAAGGGGAATTTCGGCATTTTTGCCCTAAAATATGGGAAATTTCTGCTTTTTTGCTCCAAAATAAGAAAAATTTCTGCAATTTTTTACCAAAATAAAAGAAATTTCTGCCTTCTTGCCCCAAAATAAGAAAATTTCTGTGTTTTTTTGAAATAAGTGAAATTTCTGCAATTTTGCCCAAAAATAAGGGAAATCTTTAGAATTTTGCCCCCAAATAAGTGGAATTTCTGAGTTCTGCCCCAAAATTAGGAGAATTTCTGTCTTTTTGCCCCAACATATAGGGAATTTCTGCCTTTTTGCTCCACAATTAGGGGAATTTCTGCAATTTTGCTCCAAAATACGGGGAATTTCTGCCTTTTTGCCTGAAAATAAGAAGAAGGCATAACTTTTTGCCATAAAAAAGGGAAATTTCTTCATTTTTGCTCCAAAATAAGGGGAATTTCTGCTTTTTTGCCTCTAAATAAGTGGAATTTCTGTCTTTTTCCACGAAAACAAAGGTAATTTCTGTATTTTTTGCCACAAAATAAGGAAAATTTCTGACTTATTACCCTGAAGTAAGTGAAATTTCTGCAATTTTGCCCCAAAATAAGGAGAATTTCTGCTTTTTTGCCTCTAAATAAGTGGAATTTATGTATTTTTCCCCCAAAACAAAGGGAAATTCTGTCTTTTTTGCCCAAAATAAAGAAAATTTCTGACTTATTACCCTAAAATAAGTGAAATTTTTGCATTTTTGCCCCAAAATATGGGAAATTTCTGCGTTTTAGCCCCAAAATAAGAAAAATTTCTGCAATTTTGTACCAAAATAAAAAAAATTCTGCCTTTTTGCCCCAAAATAAGAAAATTTCTGCTTTTTTTCTAAAATAAGTTAAATTTCTGCAATTTTGCCCAAAATAAGTGAAAGTTCTGCAATTTTGTTCCAAAATAAGGGAAATTTCTGGAATTTTACTTCAAAATAAGTGGTATTTCTGAGTTTTGCCCCAAAATAAGGAGAATTTCTGTCCTTTTGCCCCAACATATAGGGAATTTCTGCCTTTTTGCCCCACCTTTAAGGGAATTTCTGCAATTTTGCTCCAAAATACGGGGAATTTCTGCCTTTTTGTCCGAAAATAAGAAGAATGCATACCTTTTTGCCATAAAAATTGGAAATTTCTTCATTTTTGCTTCAAAATAAGGGGAATTTCTGCTTTTTTGCCTCTAAATAAGTGTAATTTCTGTCTTTTTCCCCCAAAACAAAGGGAATTTTTGTCTTTTTTGCCCTAAATAAAAAAAATTTCTGACTTATTACCCTGAAATAAGTGAAATTTCTGCAATTTTGCCCCAAAATAAGGGAAATTTCTGTCCTTTTGCCCCCAAATATGGGGAATTTCAGCCTTTTTACCTAAAAGTAAGGGAAATTTCTGCATTTTTGCCACAAAATATTAGGAATTTCAGCCCTTTTGCCCCAAAATAAAGAAAATTTCTGCCTTTATTCGCTGAAATAAGTGAAATTTCTCCAATTTTGTCCCAAAATAAGTGAAATTTCTGCAATTTTGCCCCAAAATAAGGGAAATTTCTGGAATTTTGCCCCAAAATAAGTGGAATTTCTGAGTTTTGCCCCAAAATAAGGAGAATTTCTGTCTTTTTGCCCCAACATATAGGGAATTTCTGCCTTTTTGACCCACAATTAGGGGAATTTCTGCAATTTTGCTCCAAAATATGGGGAATTTCTGCCTTTTTGTCCGAAAATAAAAAGAATGCATACCTTTTTGCCATAAAAAAGGGAAATTTCTTCATTTTTGCTCCAAAATAAGGAAAATTTCTGCTTTTTTGCCTCTAAATAAGTGGAATTTCTGTCTTTTTGCCCCAAAACAAAGGAAACTTCTGTCTTTTTTGCCCCAAAATTAAAAAAAATTCTGACTTATTACCCTGAAATAAGTGAAATTTCTGCAATTTTGCCCCAAAATAAGGGAAATTTTTGCCTTTTTACCCCCAAATATGGGAAATTTCAGCCTTTTTACCTAAAAGTAAGGAGAATTTCTGCATTTTTGCCACAAAATATTAGGAATTTCAGCCTTTTTGCTTCAAAATAAAGAAAATTACTGCCTTTTTTCCCTGAAATAATTGAAATTTCTGAAATTTTGCCCCCAAATAAGTGAAATTTCTGCAATTTTGTCCCAAAATAAGGGAAATTTATGGAATTTTGCCCCCAAATATGTGGAATTTTTGAGTTTTGCCCCAAAATAATGAGAATTTCTGTATTTTTGCCCCAACATATAGGGAATTTCTGCCTTGTTGCCCCACAATTAGGGGAATTTCTGCAATTTTGCTCCAAAATACGGGGAATTTCTGCCTTTTTGCCCGAAAATAAGTAGAATGCATACCTTTTTGCCATAAAAAAGAGAAATTTCTTCATTTTTGCTCCAAAATGAGGGGAATTTCCGCTTTTTTTGCCTCTAAATGAGTGGAATTTCTGTCTTTTTCCCCCAAAACAAAGGGAATTTCTGTATTTTTTGCACCAAAATAAGGAAAATTTCTGCAATTTTGCCCCAAAATAAGTGAAATTTCTGCTTTTTTGCCCCCAAATAAGGGAATTTCAGCCTTTTTACCCCAAAATAAGGGGAATTTCTGCATTTTTGCCCCAAAATATGGGAAATTTCTGCCTTTTTGCCCCAAAATAAGAAAAAATTCTGCAATTTTGTACCAAAATAAAAGATATTTCTGCCTTTTTGCCCCAAAATAAGAAAATTTCTGCTTTTTTTTCTGAAATAACTGAAATTTCTGCAATTTTGCCCCAAAATAAGTGAAATTTCTGAGTTTTGCTACAAAATAAAGAGAATTTCTGTCTTTTTGCCCCAACATATAAGGAATTTCTGCCTTTTTGCCCCACAATTAGGGGAATTTATGCAGTTTTGCTCCATAATACGAGCAATTTCTGCCTTTTTGTCCGAAAATGAGAATGCATACCTTTTTGCCATAAAAAAGTGAAATTTTTTCATTTTTGCTCCAAAATAAGAGGAATTTCTGCTTTTTTCCTCTAAATAATTGGAAATTCTGTTTTTTCCCCCAAAACAAAAGGAATTTCTGTCTTTTTTGCCCCAAAATAAGGGAAATTTCTGATTTATTACCCTGAAATAAGTAAAATTTCTGCAATTTTGCCCCAAAATTTGGGAAATTTCTGCCTTTTTGCCTTCAAATAAGGGGAATTTCAGCCTTTTTACCTCAAAATAAGTAACATTTCTGCATTTTTGCCACAAAATATTAGGAATTTCTGCCTTTTTGCCCCAAAATAAGGAAAATTTCTGACTTATTACCCTGAAATAAGTGAAATATCAGCAATTTTGCCCCAAAATATGGGAAATTTCTGCCTTTTTGCTACAAAATAAGAAAAATTTCTACAATTTTGTACTAAAATAATAGAAATTACTGCCTTTTTGCCCCAAAATAAGTGAAATTTCTGGAATTTTGCTCCAAAATAAGAGGAATTTCTGAGTTTTGCCCCAAAATAAAGAGAATTTCTGTCTTTTTGCCTTAACATAGAGGGAATTTCTGCCTTTTTGCCCCACAATTAGGGGAATTTCTGCAATTTTGCTCCAAAATATGGGGAATTTCTGCCTTTTTGCCCGAAAATAAGAAGAATGCATACCTTTTTGCCATATTAAAGGGAAATTTCTTCATTTTTGCTCCTAAATAAGGGGAATTTCTGCTTTTTTGCCTCTAAATAAGTGGAATTTATGTATTTTTCCCCCAAAACAAAGGGAATTTCTGTCTTTTTTGCCCAAAATAAGGAAAATTTCTGACTTATTATCCTGAAATAAGTGAAATTTCTGCAATTTTGACCCAAAATAAGGGAAATTTCTGCCTTTTTGCCCCCAAATAATGGGAATTTCAGCCTTTTTACCTCAAAATAAGGGGAATTTTTGCATTTTTGCCACAAAATATTAGGAATTTCTGCCTTTTTGCCCCAAATTAAGGAAAATTTCTTACTTATTACCCTGAATTAAGTGAAATTTTTGCAATTTTGCCCCAAAATAAGGAAATTTCTGACTTTTTGCTTCCAATTAAGGGAAATTTCAGCCTTTTTCATCAAAATAAGGGGAATTTCGGCATTTTTGCCCCAAAATATGGGAAATTTCTTCTCTTTTGCTCCAAAATTAGAAAAATTTCTGCAATTTTTTACCAAAATAAAAGAAATTTCTGCCTTCTTGCCCCAAAATAAGAAAATTTCTGCTTTTTTTGAAATAAGTGAAATTTCTGCAATTTTGCCCAAAAATAAGGGAAATCTTTAGAATTTTGCCCCAAAATAAGTGGAATTTCTGAGTTCTGCCCCAAAATTAGGAGAATTTCTGTCTTTTTGCCCCAACATATAGGGAATTTCTGCCTTTTTGCCCCACAATTAGGGGAATTTCTACAATTTTGCTCCAAAATACGGGGAATTTCTGCCTTTTTGCCTGAAAATAAGAAGAATGCATAACTTTTTGCCATAAAAAAGGGAAATTTCTTCATTTTTGCTCCAAAATAAGGGGAATTTCTGCTTTTTTGCCTCTAAATAAGTGGAATTTCTGTCTTTTTCCACGAAAACAAAGGTAATTTCTGTATTTTTTGCCACAAAATAAGGAAAATTTCTGACTTATTACCCTGAAGTAAGTGAAATTTCTGCAATTTTGCCCCAAAATAAGGAGAATTTCTGCTTTTTTGCCTCTAAATAAGTGGAATTTATGTATTTTTCCCCCAAAACAAAGGGAAATTCTGTCTTTTTTGCCCAAAATAAAGAAAATTTCTGACTTATTACCCTAAAATAAGTGAAATTTTTGCATTTTTGCCCCAAAATATGGGAAATTTCTGCGTTTTAGCCCCAAAATAAGAAAAATTTCTGCAATTTTGTACCAAAATAAAAAAAATTCTGCCTTTTTGCCCCAAAATAAGAAAATTTCTGCTTTTTTTCTAAAATAAGTTAAATTTCTGCAATTTTGCCCAAAATAAGTGAAAGTTCTTCAATTTTGTTCCAAAATAAGGGAAATTTCTGGAATTTTGCTCCAAAATAAGTGGTATTTCTGAGTTTTGCCCCAAAATAAGGAGAATTTCTGTCCTTTTGCCCCAACATATAGGGAATTTCTGCCTTTTTGCCCCACCTTTAAGGGAATTTCTGCAATTTTGCTCCAAAATACGGGGAATTTCTGCCTTTTTGTCCGAAAATAAGAAGAATGCATACCTTTTTGCCATAAAAAATGGAAATTTCTTCATTTTTGCTTCAAAATAAGGGGAATTTCTGCTTTTTTGCCTCTAAATAAGTGTAATTTCTGTCTTTTTCCCCCAAAACAAAGGGAATTTTTGTCTTTTTTGCCCTAAATAAAAAAAATTTCTGACTTATTACCCTGAAATAAGTGAAATTTCTGCAATTTTGCCCCAAAATAAGGGAAATTTCTGTCCTTTTGCCCCCAAATATGGGGAATTTCAGCCTTTTTACCTAAAAGTAAGGGAAATTTCTGCATTTTTGCCACAAAATATTAGGAATTTCAGCCCTTTTGCCCCAAAATAAAGAAAATTTCTGCCTTTATTCGCTGAAATAAGTGAAATTTCTCCAATTTTGTCCCAAAATAAGTGAAATTTCTGCAATTTTGCCCCAAAATAAGGGAAATTTCTGGAATTTTGCCCCAAAATAAGTGGAATTTCTGAGTTTTGCCCCAAAATAAGGAGAATTTCTGTCTTTTTGCCCCAACATATAGGGAATTTCTGCCTTTTTGACCCACAATTAGGGGAATTTCTGCAATTTTGCTCCAAAATATGGGGAATTTCTGCCTTTTTGTCCGAAAATAAAAAGAATGCATACCTTTTTGCCATAAAAAAGGGAAATTTCTTCATTTTTGCTCCAAAATAAGGAAAATTTCTGCTTTTTTGCCTCTAAATAAGTGGAATTTCTGTCTTTTTGCCCCAAAACAAAGGAAACTTCTGTCTTTTTTGCCCCAAAATTAAAAAAAATTCTGACTTATTACCCTGAAATAAGTGAAATTTCTGCAATTTTGCCCCAAAATAAGGGAAATTTTTGCCTTTTTACCCCCAAATATGGGAAATTTCAGCCTTTTTACCTAAAAGTAAGGAGAATTTCTGCATTTTTGCCACAAAATATTAGGAATTTCAGCCTTTTTGCTTCAAAATAAAGAAAATTACTGCCTTTTTTCCCTGAAATAATTGAAATTTCTGAAATTTTGCCCCCAAATAAGTGAAATTTCTGCAATTTTGTCCCAAAATAAGGGAAATTTATGGAATTTTGCCCCCAAATATGTGGAATTTTTGAGTTTTGCCCCAAAATAATGAGAATTTCTGTATTTTTGCCCCAACATATAGGGAATTTCTGCCTTGTTGCCCCACAATTAGGGGAATTTCTGCAATTTTGCTCCAAAATACGGGGAATTTCTGCCTTTTTGCCCGAAAATAAGTAGAATGCATACCTTTTTGCCATAAAAAAGAGAAATTTCTTCATTTTTGCTCCAAAATGAGGGGAATTTCCGCTTTTTTTGCCTCTAAATGAGTGGAATTTCTGTCTTTTTCCCCCAAAACAAAGGGAATTTCTGTATTTTTTGCACCAAAATAAGGAAAATTTCTGCAATTTTGCCCCAAATTAAGTGAAATTTCTGCTTTTTTGCCCCCAAATAAGGGAATTTCAGCCTTTTTACCCCAAAATAAGGGGAATTTCTGCATTTTTGCCCCAAAATATGGGAAATTTCTGCCTTTTTGCCCCAAAATAAGAAAAAATTCTGCAATTTTGTACCAAAATAAAAGATATTTCTGCCTTTTTGCCCCAAAATAAGAAAATTTCTGCTTTTTTTTCTGAAATAACTGAAATTTCTGCAATTTTGCCCCAAAATAAGTGAAATTTCTGAGTTTTGCTACAAAATAAAGAGAATTTCTGTCTTTTTGCCCAAACATATAAGGAATTTCTGCCTTTTTGCCCCACAATTAGGGGAATTTATGCAGTTTTGCTCCATAATACGAGCAATTTCTGCCTTTTTGTCCGAAAATGAGAATGCATACCTTTTTGCCATAAAAAAGTGAAATTTTTTCATTTTTGCTCCAAAATAAGAGGAATTTCTGCTTTTTTCCTCTAAATAATTGGAAATTCTGTTTTTTCCCCCAAAACAAAAGGAATTTCTGTCTTTTTTGCCCCAAAATAAGGGAAATTTCTGATTTATTACCCTGAAATAAGTAAAATTTCTGCAATTTTGCCCCAAAATTTGGGAAATTTCTGCCTTTTTTCCTTCAAATAAGGGGAATTTCAGCCTTTTTACCTCAAAATAAGTAACATTTCTGCATTTTTGCCACAAAATATTAGGAATTTCTGCCTTTTTGCCCCAAAATAAGGAAAATTTCTGACTTATTACCCTGAAATAAGTGAAATATCTGCAATTTTGCCCCAAAATATGGGAAATTACTGCCTTTTTGCTACAAAATAAGAAAAATTTCTACAATTTTGTACCAAAATAATAGAAATTACTGCCTTTTTGCCCCAAAATAAGTGAAATTTCTGGAATTTTGCTCCAAAATAAGAGGAATTTCTGAGTTTTGCCCCAAAATAAAGAGAATTTCTGTCTTTTTGCCTTAACATAGAGGGAATTTCTGCCTTTTTGCCCCACAATTAGGGGAATTTCTGCAATTTTGCTCCAAAATACGGGGAATTTCTGCCTTTTTGCCCGAAAATAAGAAGAATGCATACCTTTTTGCCATAAAAAAGGGAAATTTCTTCATTTTTCCTCCTAAATAAGGGGAATTTCTGCTTTTTTGCCTCTAAATAAGTGGAATTTATGTATTTTTCCCCCAAAACAAAGGGAATTTCTGTCTTTTTTGCCCAAAATAAGGAAAATTTCTGACTTATTATCCTGAAATAAGTGAAATTTCTGCAATTTTGACCCAAAATAAGGGAAATTTATGCCTTTTTGCCCCCAAATAATGGGAATTTCAGCCTTTTTACCTCAAAATAAGGGGAATTTTTGCATTTTTGCCACAAAATATTAGGAATTTCTGCCTTTTTGCCCCAAATTAAGGAAAATTTCTTACTTATTACCCTGAATTAAGTGAAATTTTTGCAATTTTGCCCCAAAATAAGGAAATTTCTGACTTTTTGCTTCCAATTAAGGGGAATTTCAGCCTTTTTCATCAAAATAAGGGGAATTTCGGCATTTTTGCCCCAAAATATGGGAAATTTCTGCTCTTTTGTTCCAAAATAAGAAAAATTTCTGCAATTTTTTACCAAAATAAAAGAAATTTCTGCCTTCTTGCCCCAAAATAAGAAAATTTCTGCTTTTTTTTGAAATAAGTGAAATTTCTGCAATTTTGCCCAAAAATAAGGGAAATCTTTAGAATTTTGCCCCAAAATAAGTGGAATTTCTGAGTTCTGCCCCAAAATTAGGAGAATTTCTGTCTTTTTGCCCCAACATATAGGGAATTTCTGCCTTTTTGCCCCACAATTAGGGGAATTTCTACAATTTTGCTCCAAAATACGGGGAATTTCTGCCTTTTTGCCTGAAAATAAGAAGAATGTATACTTTTTGCCATAAAAAAGGGAAATTTCTTCATTTTTGCTCCAAAATAAGGGGAATTTCTGCTTTTTTGCCTCTAAATAAGTGGAATTTCTGTCTTTTTCCCCGAAAACAAAGGTAATTTCTGTATTTTTTGCCACAAAATAAGGAAAATTTCTGACTTATTACCCTGAAGTAAGTGAAATTTCTGCAATTTTGCCCCAAAATAAGGAGAATTTCTGCTTTTTTGCCTCTAAATAAGTGGAATTTATGTATTTTTCCCCCAAAACAAAGGGAAATTCTGCCTTTTTGCCCAAAATAAAGAAAATTTCTGACTTATTACCCTAAAATAAGTAAAATTTTTGCATTTTTGCCCCAAAATATGGGAAATTTCTGCGTTTTATCCCCAAAATAAGAAAAATTTCTGCAATTTTGTACCAAAATAAAAAAAATTCTGCCTTTTTGCCCCAAAATAAGAAAATTTCTGCTTTTTTTCTAAAATAAGTTAAATTTCTGTAATTTTGCCCAAAATAAGTGAAAGTTCTGCAATTTTGTTCCAAAATAAGGGAAATTTCTGGAATTTTGCTCCAAAATAAGTGGTATTTCTGAGTTTTGCCCCAAAATAAGGAGAATTTCTGTCCTTTTGCCCCAACATATAGGGAATTTCTGCCTTTTTGCCCCACCTTTAAGGGAATTTCTGCAATTTTGCTCCAAAATACGGGGAATTTCTGCATTTTTTTGTCCGAAAATAAGAAGAATGCATACCTTTTTGCCATAAAAAATGGAAATTTCTTCATTTTTGCTTCAAAATAAGGGGAATTTCTGCTTTTTTGCCTCTAAATAAGTGTAATTTCTGTCTTTTTCCCCCAAAACAAAGGGAATTTTTGTCTTTTTTGCCCTAAATAAAAAAAATTTCTGACTTATTACCCTGAAATAAGTGAAATTTCTGCAATTTTGCCCCAAAATAAGGGAAATTTCTGTCCTTTTGCCCCCAAATATGGGGAATTTCAGCCTTTTTACCTAAAAGTAAGGGAAATTTCTGCATTTTTGCCACAAAATATTAGGAATTTCAGCCCTTTTGCCCCAAAATAAAGAAAATTTCTGCCTTTATTCGCTGAAATAAGTGAAATTTCTCCAATTTTGTCCCAAAATAAGTGAAATTTCTGCAATTTTGCCCCAAAATAAGGGAAATTTCTGGAATTTTGCCCCAAAATAAGTGGAATTTCTGAGTTTTGCCCCAAAATAAGGAGAATTTCTGTCTTTTTGCCCCAACATATAGGGAATTTCTGCCTTTTTGACCCACAATTAGGGGAATTTCTGCAATTTTGCTCCAAAATATGGGGAATTTCTGCCTTTTTGTCCGAAAATAAAAAGAATGCATACCTTTTTGCCATAAAAAAGGGAAATTTCTTCATTTTTGCTCCAAAATAAGGAAAATTTCTGCTTTTTTGCCTCTAAATAAGTGGAATTTCTGTCTTTTTGCCCCAAAACAAAGGAAACTTCTGTCTTTTTTGCCCCAAAATTAAAAAAATTTCTGACTTATTACCCTGAAATAAGTGAAATTTCTGCAATTTTGCCCCAAAATAAGGGAAATTTTTGCCTTTTTACCCCCAAATATGGGAAATTTCAGCCTTTTTACCTAAAAGTAAGGAGAATTTCTGCATTTTTGCCACAAAATATTAGGAATTTCAGCCTTTTTGCTTCAAAATAAAGAAAATTACTGCCTTTTTTCCCTGAAATAATTGAAATTTCTGAAATTTTGCCCCCAAATAAGTGAAATTTCTGCAATTTTGTCCCAAAATAAGGGAAATTTATGGAATTTTGCCCCCAAATATGTGGAATTTTTGAGTTTTGCCCCAAAATAATGAGATTTTCTGTATTTTTGCCCCAACATATAGGGAATTTCTGCCTTGTTGCCCCAGAATTAGTGGAATTTCTGCAATTTTGCTCCAAAATACGGGGAATTTCTGCCTTTTTGCCCAAAAATAAGTAGAATGCATACCTTTTTGCCATAAAAAAGAGAAATTTCTTCATTTTTGCTCCAAAATGAGGGGAATTTCCGCTTTTTTTGCCTCTAAATGAGTGGAATTTCTGTCTTTTTCCCCCAAAACAAAGGGAATTTCTGTATTTTTTGCACCAAAATAAGGAAAATTTCTGCAATTTTGCCCCAAAATAAGTGAAATTTCTGCTTTTTTGCCCCCAAATAAGGGAATTTCAGCCTTTTTACCCCAAAATAAGGGGAATTTCTGCATTTTTGCCCCAAAATATGGGAAATTTCTGCCTTTTTGCCCCAAAATAAGAAAAAATTCTGCAATTTTGTACCAAAATAAAAGATATTTCTGCCTTTTTGCCCCAAAATAAGAAAATTTCTGCTTTTTTTTCTGAAATAACTGAAATTTCTGCAATTTTGCCCCAAAATAAGTGAAATTTCTGAGTTTTGCTACAAAATAAAGAGAATTTCTGTCTTTTTGCCCAAACATATAAGGAATTTCTGCCTTTTTGCCCCACAATTAGGGGAATTTATGCAGTTTTGCTCCATAATACGAGCAATTTCTGCCTTTTTGTCCGAAAATGAGAATGCATACCTTTTTGCCATAAAAAAGTGAAATTTTTTCATTTTTGCTCCAAAATAAGAGGAATTTCTGCTTTTTTCCTCTAAATAATTGGAATTTCTGTTTTTTCCCCCAAAACAAAAGGAATTTCTGTCTTTTTTGCCCCAAAATAAGGGAAATTTCTGATTTATTACCCTGAAATAAGTAAAATTTCTGCAATTTTGCCCCAAAATTTGGGAAATTTCTGCCTTTTTGCCTTCAAATAAGGGGAATTTCAGCCTTTTTACCTCAAAATAAGTAACATTTCTGCATTTTTGCCACAAAATATTAGGAATTTCTGCCTTTTTGCCCCAAAATAAGGAAAATTTCTGACTTATTACCCTGAAATAAGTGAAATATCTGCAATTTTGCCCCAAAATATGGGAAATTACTGCCTTTTTGCTACAAAATAAGAAAAATTTCTACAATTTTGTACCAAAATAATAGAAATTACTGCCTTTTTGCCCCAAAATAAGTGAAATTTCTGGAATTTTGCTCCAAAATAAGAGGAATTTCTGAGTTTTGCCCCAAAATAAAGAGAATTTCTGTCTTTTTGCCTTAACATAGAGGGAATTTCTGCCTTTTTGCCCCACAATTAGGGGAATTTCTGCAATTTTGCTCCAAAATACGGGGAATTTCTGCCTTTTTGCCCGAAAATAAGAAGAATGCATACCTTTTTGCCATAAAAAAGGGAAATTTCTTCATTTTTGCTCCTAAATAAGGGGAATTTCTGCTTTTTTGCCTCTAAATAAGTGGAATTTATGTATTTTTCCCCCAAAACAAAGGGAATTTCTGTCTTTTTTGCCCAAAATAAGGAAAATTTCTGACTTATTATCCTGAAATAAGTGAAATTTCTGCAATTTTGACCCAAAATAAGGGAAATTTATGCCTTTTTGCCCCCAAATAATGGGAATTTCAGCCTTTTTACATCAAAATAAGGGGAATTTTTGCATTTTTGCCACAAAATATTAGGAATTTCTGCCTTTTTGCCCCAAATTAAGGAAAATTTCTTACTTATTACCCTGAATTAAGTGAAATTTTTGCAATTTTGCCCCAAAATAAGGAAATTTCTGACTTTTTGCTTCCAATTAAGGGAAATTTCAGCCTTTTTCATCAAAATAAGGGGAATTTCGGCATTTTTGCCCCAAAATATGGGAAATTTCTGCTCTTTTGCTCCAAAATAAGAAAAATTTCTGCAATTTTTTACCAAAATAAAAGAAATTTCTGCCTTCTTGCCCCAAAATAAGAAAATTTCTGCTTTTTTTTGAAATAAGTGAAATTTCTGCAATTTTGCCCAAAAATAAGGGAAATCTTTAGAATTTTGCCCCAAAATAAGTGGAATTTCTGAGTTCTGCCCCCAAATTAGGAGAATTTCTGTCTTTTTGCCCCAACATATAGGGAATTTCTGCCTTTTTGCCCCACAATTAGGGGAATTTCTGCAATTTTGCTCCAAAATACGGGGAATTTCTGCCTTTTTTGTCCGAAAATAATAAGAATGCATAACTTTTTGCCATAAAAAAGGGAAATTTCTTCATTTTTGCTCCAAAATAAGGGGAATTTCTGCTTTTTTGCCTCTAAATAAGTGGAATTTCTGTCTTTTTCCCCGAAAACAAAGGTAATTTCTGTATTTTTTGCCACAAAATAAGGAAAATTCCTGACTTATTACCCTGAAGTAAGTGAAATTTCTGCAATTTTGCCCCAAAATAAGGAGAATTTCTGCTTTTTTGCCTCTAAATAAGTGGAATTTCTGTCTTTTTCCCCCAAAACAAAGGGAAATTCTGTCTTTTTTGCCCAAAATAAGGAAAATTTCTGACTTATTACCCTAAAATAAGTGAAATTTCTGCAATTTTGCCCCAAAATAATGGAAATTTCTGCCTTTATGCCCCCAAATAAGGGGAATTTCAGCCTTTTTATCTCAAAATTAGGGGAATTTCTGCATTTTGCAACAAAATATTAGGAATTTCTGACTTTTTGCCCCAAAATAAGAAAAATTTCTGACTTATTACCCTGAAGTAAGTGAAATTTTTGCAATTTTGCCACAAAATAAGGAAATTTCTGCCTGTTTGCCCCCAATTAATGGGAATTTCAGGCTTTTTCCTCAAAATAAGGGGAATTTCTGCATTTTTGCCCCAAAATATGGGAAATTTCTGCCTTTTTGCTACAAAATAAGAAAAATTTCTAAATTTTGTACCAAAATAATAGAAATTTCTGCCTTTTTGCCCCAAAATAAGTGAAATTTCTGGAATTTCGCTCCAAAATAAGAGGAATTTCTGAGTTTTGCCCCAAAATAAAGAGAATTTCTGTCTTTTTGCCTTAACATATAGTGAATTTCTGCATTTTTGCCCCACAATTAGGGGAATTTCTGCAATTTTGCTCCAAAATATGGGGAATTTCTGCCTTTTTGCCCGAAAATAAGAAGAATGCATAGCTTTTTGCCATAAAAAAGTAAAATTTCTTCATTATTGCTCCAAAATAAGGGGAATTTCTGCTTTTTTGCCTCTAAATAAGTGGAATTTATGTATTTTTCCCCCAAGACAAAGGGAATTTTTGTCTTTTTTGCACCAATATAAGGAAAATTCCTGACTTATTACCCTGAAATAAGTGAAATTTCTGCAATTGTGGCCCAAAATAATGGAAATTTCTGCCTTTTTGCCCCTCAAATAAGGGGAATTTCAGCATTTTTACCTCAAAATAAGGGGAATTTCTGCATTTTTGCCACAAAATATTAGGAATTTCTGCCTTTTTGCCCCAAAATAAGGAAAATTTCTGACTTATTACCCTGAAATAAGTGAAATTTCTGCAATTTTGCCCCAAAATAAAAAAATTTATGCTTTTTTTCTGAAATAAGTGAATTTTCTGCAATTTTGCCCAAAATAAGTGAATTTCTGCAATTTTGCCCCAAAATAAGGGAAATTATTGGAATTATGCCCCAAAATAAGTGGAATTTCTGAGTTTTGCCCCAAAATAAGGAGAATTTCTGTATTTTTGCCCCAACATATTGGTAATTTCTGCATTTTTGCATCACAATTTGGGAAATTTCTGCAATTTTGCTCCAAAATAAGGGGAATTTCTGCTATTTTGCCCAAAAATAAGAAGAATGCATACCTTTTTGCCCTTAATAAGTGAAATTTCTTCATTTTTGCTCCAAATTAAGGGGAATTTCTGCTTTTTTGCCTCTAAAAAAGTGGAATTACTGTCTTTTTCCCCAAAAAAAGGTTATTTCTGATTTTTGGCCCCAAAATAAGGAAAATTTCTGACTTATTACCCTAAAATAAGTGAAATTTCTGCAATTTTGCCCCAAAATAAGAGAAATTTCTGCCTTTTTGCCCCCAAATAAGGGGAATTTCAGCCTTTTACCTCAAAATAAGAGAAATTTCTGCATTTTTGCCCGAAAATATGGGAAATTTCTGCCTTTTTGCCCCAAAATAAAAAAATTCTGCAATTTTGTAACAAAATAAAAGAAATTTCTGCCTTTTGGCCCCCAAATAAAGTTAATTTCAGCCTTTTTACCTCAAAATAAGGGGAATTTCTGCATTTTTGCCACAACATATTAGGAATTTCTGCCTTTTTGCCCCAAAATAAGGAAAATTTCTTACTTATTACCCTGTAATAATTGAAATTTTTGCAATTTTGCCCTAAAATAAGGAAATTTCTGACTTTTTGCCCCCAATTTAGGGGAATTTCAGCCTTTTAACTCAAAATAAAAGGAATTTCTGCATTTTTGCCCCAAAATATGGGTAATTTCTGCTTTTTTGCTCCAAAATAAGAAAAATTTCTGAAATTTTGTACCAAAATAAAAGAAATTTCATCAATTTTGCCCCAAAATAAGGGAAATCTCTGGAATTCTGCCCAAAATAAGTGGAATTTCTGAGTTCTACCCCAAAATAAGGAGAATTTCTGTCTTTTTGCCCCAACATATAGGGAATTTCTGCCTTTTTGCCCCACAATTAGGGGAATTTCTGCAATTTTGCTCCAAAATACGGGGAATTTCTGCCTTTTTGCCCGAATAAAGAAGAATACATAACGTTTTGCCATAAAAAAGGGAAATTTCTTCATTTTTCCTCCAAAATAAGGGGAATTTCTGCTTTTTTGCCTCTAAATAAGTGGAATTTCTGTCTTTTTTCCCCTAAAACAAAGGTAATTTTTGTATTTTTTGCCCCAAAATAAGGAAAATTTCTGACTTATTACCCTGAAGTAAGTGAAATTTCTGCAATTTTGCCCCAAAATAAGGGGAATTTCTGCTTTTTTGCCTCTAAATTAGTGGAATTTTTGTATTTTTTTCCCAAAGCAAAGAGAATTTCTGTCTATTTTGCCCAAAATAAGGAAAATTTCTGACTTATTACCCTAAAATAAGAGAAATTTCTGCAATTTTGCCCCAAAATAATGGAAATTTCTGCCTTTTTGCCCCCAAATAAGGGGAATTTCAGCCTTTTTATCTCAAAATAAGGGGAATTTCTGCATTTTTGCCACAAAATATTAAGAATTTCTGCCTTTTGTCCCAAAGTAAGGAAAATTTCTGACTTATTACCCTTTATAAGTGAAATTTTTGCAATTTTGTCACAAAATAAGGAAATTTCTGCCTGTTTGCCCCCAATTAAGGGGAATTTCAGCCTTTTTCCTCAAAATAAGGGGAATTTCTGCATTTTTGCCCCATAATATGGTAAATTTCTGCCTTTTTGCTACAAAATAAGAAAAATTTCTAAAATTTTGTAACAAAATGAAAGAAATTTCAGCCTTTTTGCCCAAAAATTAGTGAAATTTCTGGAATTTTGCTCCAAAATAAGTGGAATTTCTGTGTTTTCCCCCAAAATAAGGAGAATTTCTGCATTTTTGCCCCACAATTTGGGAAATTTCTGCAATTTTGCTCCAAAATAAGGGGAATTTCTGCCTTTTTGCCCAAAAATAAGAAGAATGCATACCTTTTTGCTTTTAAAAAGTGAAATTTCTTTATTTTTGCTCCAAAATAAAGGGAATTTCTGCTTTTTTGCCTCTAAAAAAGTGGAATTTCTGTCTTTTTCCCCCAAAACAAAGGTTATTTCTGTTTTTTGGCCCCAAAATAAGAAAAATTTCTGACTTATTACCCTGAAATAAGTGAAATTTCTGCAATTTTGCCCCAAAATAAGAGAAATTTCTGCCTTTTTGCCCCCAAATAAGGGGAATTTCAGCCTTTTACCTCAAAATAAAAGAAATTTCTGCATTTTTGCCCCAAAATATGGGAAATTTCTGCATTTTTGCCCCAAAATAAAAAAAAATTCTGCAATTTTGTTACAAAATAAAAGAAATTTCAGCCTTTTGGCCCCAAAATAAGAAAATTTCTGCTTTTTTTTTCTGAAATAAGTGAAATTTCTGAAATTTTGCCCCAAAATAAGTTAAATTTCTGAGTTTTGCCCTAAAATAAGGAGAATTTCTGTCTTTTTGCCCCAACATATAGGGAATTACTGTATTTTTGCCCCACAATTTGGGGAATTTCTGCAATTTTGCTCCAAAATACGGGGAATTTCTGCCTTTTTTGTCCGAAAATAATAAGAATGCATACCTTTTTGCCATAAAAAAGGGAAATTTCTTCATTTTTGTCCAAAATGAGGGGAATTTCTGCTTTTATGCCTCTAAATAAGTGGAATTTCTGTCTTTTTCCCCCAAAACAAAGGGAATTTCTGTCTTTTTTGCCCCAAAATAAGGAAAATTTCTGATTTATTACCCTGAAATAAGTGAAATTTCTACAAATTTGCCCAAAAATAAGGGAAATTTCTGCTTTTTTACCCTCAAATAAGGAGAATTTCAGCCTTTTTACCTCAAAATAAAGGAAATTTCTGCATTTTTGCCCCAAAATATGGGAAATTTCTGACTTTTTGCCCAAAATAAGAAAAATTTCTGCAATTTTGTACCAAAATATGGGAAATTTCTGCCTTTTTGCCCCAAAATAAGGAAAATTTCTGCCTTTTTTCCCTGAAATAAGTGAAATTTCTCCAATTTTGTCCCAAAATAAGTGAAATTTCTGCAATTTTGCCCCAAAATAAGGGAAATTTCTGGAATTTTGCCCCTAAATAAGTGGAATTTCTGAGTTTTGCCCCAAAATAAGGAGAATTTCTGTGTTTTTTCCCCAACATATAGGGAATTTCTGCCTTTTTGCCCGAAAATAAGAAGAATGCATACCTTTTTGCCATAAAAAAGGGAAATTTCTGTAATTTTGCTCCAAAATAAGAGGAATTTCTGCTTTTTGCCTATACATATGTCGAATTTCTCTCTTTTTCCCCCAAAACAAAAGGAATTTCGGTCTTTTTTGCAACAAAATAAGGAAATTTTCTGACTTATTACCCTGAAATAAGGGAAATTTTTGCAATTTTGCCACAAAATAAGGGAAATTTCAGTCTTTTTGCCCCCAAATAAGGGGAATTTCACCCTTTTACCTCAAAATAAGGGGAATTTCGGCATTTTTGCAACAAAATATTAGGAATTTCTGCCTTTTTGCCCCAAAATAAGGAAAATTTCTGCCTTTTTTCCCTGAAATAAGTGAAATTTCTGCAATTTTGCCCCAAAATAAGGGACATCTCTGGAATTTTGCCCCAAAATAAGTGGAATTTCTGAGTTTTGCCCAAAAATAAGGAGAATTTATGTCTTTTTGCCCTAACATATAGGGAATTTCTGCCTTTTTGCCCCACAATTAGGGGAATTTCTAGAATTTTGCTCCAAAATACGGGGAATTTTTGCTCTTTAGGCCGAAAATAAAGGGAATGTATACCTTTTGCCACAAAAAAGGGAAATCTTCATTTTTGCTTCAAAATAAGGGGAATTTCTGCTTTTTTGCCTCTAAATAAGTGGAATTTCTGTCTTTTTCCCCCAAAACAAAGGGAATTTCTGTATTTTTTGCCCCAAGATAAGGAAAATTTCTGACTTATCACCCTGAAATAAGTGAAATTGCTGTATTTTGCCTCAAAATAAGAAAAATTTCTCCCTTTTTGCCCCCAAATAAGGGAAATTTCAGCCTTTTTACGTCAAAAAAAAAGAAATTTCTGCATTTTTGCCCAAAATATGGGAACTTTCTGCGTTTTTGTTCCAAAATAAGAAAAATTTCTTCAATTTTGTACCAAAATAAAAGAAATTTCTGCCTTTTTGCCCCAAAATAAAAAAATTTCTGCTTTTTTTCTGAAATAAGTGAAATTTCTGCAATTTTGCCCAAAATAAGTGAAATTTCTGCAATTTTGCCCCAAAATAAGGGAAATTTCTGGAATTTTGCCTCAAAATAAATGGTATTTCTGAGTTTTGCCACAAAATAAGGAGAATTTCTGTCCTTTTGCCCCCACATATAGGGAATTTCTGCCTTTTTGCCCCACAATTAGGGGAATTTCTGCAATTTTGCTCCAAAATACGAAGAATTTCTGCCTTTTTGTCCGAAAATAAGAGAATGCATACCTTTTTGCCATAAAAAAGGGAAATTTCTTCATTTTTGCTTCAAAATAAGGGGAATTTCTGCATTTGCCTCTAAATAAGTGGAATTTTTGTCTTTTTCCCCCAAAACAAAGGGAATTTCTGTCTTTTTGCCCCAAAATAAGGAAAATTTCTGACTTATTACCCTGAAATAAGTGAAATTTCTGCAATTTTGCCCCAAAATAAAGGAAATTTCTGCCTTTTTGCCCCCAAATAAGGGGAATTTCAGCCTTTTTACCTCAAAATAAGGGGAATTTCTGCTTTTTTGCCTCTAAATAAGTGGAATTTCTGTCTTTTTTCTCTAAAACAAAAGGAATTTCTGTCTTTTTGCCCCAAAATAAGGAAAATTTCTGACTTTTTTTCCTTAAATAAGTGAAATTTCTGCTTTTTTGCCCCCAAATAAGGGAATTTCAGACTTTTTTCCCCAAAATAAGGGGAATTTTTGCATTTTTGCCCCAAAATATGGGAAATTTCTGACTTTTTGCCCCAAAATAATAAAAATTAATGCAATTTTGTACCAAAATAAAAGAAATTTCTGCCTTTTTGCCCCAAAATAAGAAAATTTATGCTTTTTTTTCTGAAATAACTGAAATTTCTGCAATTTTGCCCCAAAATAAGTGAAATTTCTGAGTTTTGCCACAAAATAAGGAGAATTTCTGTCTCTTTGCCCCAACATATAAGGAATTTCTGCCTTTTTGCCCCACAATTAGAGGAATTTCTGCAATTTTGCTCCAAAATACGAGGAATTTCTGCCTTTTTGTCTGAAAATAAGAAGAATGCTTACCTTTTTGCCATAAAAAAGGAAAATTTTTTCATTTTTGCTCCAAAATAAGAAGAATTTCTGCTTTTTTCCTCTAAATAATTCGAATTTCTGTTTTTTCCCCCAAAACAAATAGAATTTCTGTCTTTTTTGCCCCAAAATAAAGAAAATTTCTGATTTATTACCCTGAAATAAGTGAAATTTCTGCAATTTTGCCTCTAAATAAGAGAAATTTCTGCCTTTTTGCACCCAAATAAGGGGAATTTCAGCCTTTTTACCTCAAAATAAGGGGAATTTCTGCATTTTTGCTTCAAAATATGGGAAATTTCTGCCTTTTGCCACAAAATAAAAAAATTTCTGCTTTTTTTCCCTGAAATAAGTGAAATTTCTGAAATTTTGCCCCAAAATAAGTGAAATTTCTGCAATTTGGCCCCAAAATATAGGAAAATTCTGGAATTTTGCCCCAAAATAAGTGGAATTTCTCAGTTTTGCCCCAAAATAAGAAGAATGTCTGTCTTTTTGCCCCAACATATAGGGAATTTCTGCCTTTTTGCCCCACAATTAGGGGAATTTCTGCAATGTTGCTCAAAATACAGGGAATTTCTGCCTTTTTGCCTGAAAATAAGAAGAATGCATACCTTTTTGCCATAAAAAAAAATTTCTTCATTTTTGCTTCAAAATAAGGGGAATTTCTGCATTTTTGACTCTAAATAAGTGGAAGTTCTTTCTTTTTCCCCCAAAACAAAGGGAATTTCTGTCTTTTTTCTTCCAAAATAAAAAAAAATTTCTTACTTATTACCCTGAAATAACTGAAATTTCTTCAATTTTGCCCCAAAATAAGGGAAATTACTGCCTTTTTGCCCCCAAATAAGGGTAATTTCAGCCTTTTTACCTCAAAATACGGGGAATTTCTGTATTTTTGCCACAAAATATTAGGAATTTCTGATTTTTGCCCCAAAATAAGGAAAATTTCTGCCTTTTTTCCCTGAAATAAGTGAAATTTCTGCAATTTTGCCCCAAAATAAGTGAAATTTCTGCAATTTTGTTCTAAAATAAGGTAAATTTCTGGAATTTTGCCCCAAATAAGTGGAATTTCTGAGTTTCGCCCCAAAATAAGGAGAATTTCTGTCTTTTTGCTCCAACATATAGGGAATTTCTACCTTTTTGCCCGACAATTAGGGGAATTTCTGCAATTTTGCTCCAAAATACGGGGAATTTCTGCCTTTTTGCCCAAAAATAAGAAGAATGTATACCTTTTTGCCATATAAAAAAGAAATTTCTTCATTTTTGCTCCAAAATAAGGAAAATTTCTGCTTTTTTGCCTCTAAATATGTGTAATTTCTGTTTTTTTCCCCCAAAACAGAGGGAATTTTTGTCTTTTTTGCCCCAAAATAAGGAAAATTTCTGACTTATTACCCTGAAATAAGTGAAATTTCTGCAATTTTGCCCCAAAATAAGGAAAATTTCGGCCTTTTTACCCCCAAATAAGGGGAATTTCACCGATTCTACCTCAAAATAAAGGGAATTTCTGCATTTTTGCCACAAAATATTAGGAATTTCTGAATTTTTGCCCCAAAATAAGGAAAATTTCTGCCTTTTTTCCCTGAAATAAGTGAAATTTCTGCAATTTTGGCCCAAAATAAGTGAAATTTCTGCCTTTTTGCCCCCAAATAAGGGGAAATTTAGCCTTTTTACCTAAAAATAAGGAGAATTTCTGCATTTTTGCCCCAAAATATGGGAAATTTCTGCCTTTTTGCCCCAAACTAAGAAAAATTTCTGCAATTTTGTACCAAAATAAAAGAAATTTCTGCCCTTTTGCTTCCAAATAAAAAAATTTCTACTTTTTTCTGAAAAAAAGTGAAATTTCTGAAATTTTGCCCCAAAATAAGTGAAATTTCTACAATTTTGCCCCAAAATAAGTGAAATTTCTGGAATTTTGCCCCAAAATAAGTGGAATTTCTGAGTTTTGCACAAAAATAAGGAGAATTTCTGTATTTTTGCCTCAACATATTGGGAATTTCTGCATTTTTGCCCCACAATTTGGGAAATTTCTGCAATTTTGCTCTAAAATAAGGGGAATTTCTGCCTTTTTGCCCAAAAATAAGAAGAATGCATACCTTTATGCCCTTAAAAAGTGAAATTTCTTAATTTTTGCTCCAAAATAAGGGGAATTTCTGCTTTTTTGCCTCTAAAAAAGTGGAATTTCTGTTTTTTCCCCCCAAAACAAAGGTTATTTCTGTTTTCTGGCTTCAAAATAAGTTAAATTTCTGACTTATTACCCTGAAATAAGTGAAATTTCTGCAATTTTGCCCCAAAATAAGAGAAATTTCTGCCTTTTTGCCCCCAAATAAAGGGAATTTCAGCCTTTTACCTCAAAATAAGAGAAATTTCTGCATTTTTACCCCAAAATATGGGAAATTTCTGCCTTTTTGCCCCAAAATAAAAAAAATTCTGCATTTTGTAACAAAATAAAGAAATTTCTGCCTTTTGGCCCCAAAATAAGAAAATTTCTGCTTTTTTTTTCTGAAATAAGTGAAATTTCTGCAATTTTGCCCCAAAATAATTTAAATTTCTGAGTTTTGCCCTAAAATAAGGAGAATTTCTGTCTTTTTGCCCCAACATATAGGGAATTACTGCATTTTTGCGCCACAATTAGGGGAATTTTCGCAATTTTGCTCTAAAATACGGGGAATTTCTGCCTTTTTGCCCGACAATTAGGGGAATTTCTGCAATTTTGCTCCAAAATACGGGGAATTTCTGCCTTTTTGCCCAAAAATAAGAAGAATGTATACCTTTTTGCCATATAAAAAAGAAATTTCTTCATTTTTGCTCCAAAATAAGGAAAATTTCTGCTTTTTTGCCTCTAAATATGTGTAATTTCTGTTTTTTTCCCCCAAAACAGAGGGAATTTTTGTCTTTTTTGCCCCAAAATAAGGAAAATTTCTGACTTATTACCCTGAAATAAGTGAAGTTTCTGCAATTTTGCCCCAAAATAAGAAAATTTCGGCCTTTTTACCCCCAAATAAGGGGAATTTCACCGATTCTACCTCAAAATAAAGGGAATTTCTGCATTTTTGCCACAAAATATTAGGAATTTCTGAATTTTTGCCCCAAAATAAGGAAAATTTCTGCCTTTTTTCCCTGAAATAAGTGAAATTTCTGCAATTTTGGCCCAAAATAAGTGAAATTTCTGCCTTTTTGCCCCCAAATAAGGGGAAATTTAGCCTTTTTACCTAAAAATAAGGAGAATTTCTGCATTTTTGCCCCAAAATATGGGAAATTTCTGCCTTTTTGCCCCAAACTAAGAAAAATTTCTGCAATTTTGTACCAAAATAAAAGAAATTTCTGCCCTTTTGCTTCCAAATAAAAAAATTTCTACTTTTTTCTGAAAAAAGTGAAATTTCTGAAATTTTGCCCCAAAATAAGTGAAATTTCTACAATTTTGCCCCAAAATAAGTGAAATTTCTGGAATTTTGCCCCAAAATAAGTGGAATTTCTGAGTTTTGCAAAAAAATAAGGAGAATTTCTGTATTTTTGCCTCAACATATTGGGAATTTCTGCATTTTTGCCCCACAATTTGGGAAATTTCTGCAATTTTGCTCTAAAATAAGGGGAATTTCTGCCTTTTTGCCCAAAAATAAGAAGAATGCATACCTTTATGCCCTTAAAAAGTGAAATTTCTTAATTTTTGCTCCAAAATAAAGGGAATTTCTGCTTTTTTGCCTCTAAAAAAGTGGAATTTCTGTCTTTTTCCCCCCAAAACAAAGGTTATTTCTGTTTTCTGGCTTCAAAATAAGTTAAATTTCTGACTTATTACCCTGAAATAAGTGAAATTTCTGCAATTTTGCCCCAAAATAAGAGAAATTTCTGCCTTTTTGCCCCCAAATAAAGGGAATTTCAGCCTTTTACCTCAAAATAAGAGAAATTTCTGCATTTTTACCCCAAAATATGGGAAATTTCTGACTTTTTGCCCCAAAATAAAAAAAAAATTCTGCATTTTGTAACAAAATAAAGAAATTTCTGCCTTTTGGCCCCAAAATAAGAAAATTTCTGCTTTTTTTTTCTGAAATAAGTGAAATTTCTGCAATTTTGCCCCAAAATAATTTAAATTTCTGAGTTTTGCCCTAAAATAAGGAGAATTTCTGTCTTTTTGCCCCAACATATAGGGAATTACTGCATTTTTGCGCCACAATTAGGGGAATTTTCGCAATTTTGCTCTAAAATACGGGGAATTTCTGCCTTTTTTGTCCGAAAATAATAATAATGCATACCTTTTTGCCATAAAAAAGGGAATTTTCTTCATTTTTCTCCAAAATGTGGGGAATTTTTGCTTTTATGCCTCTAAATAAGTGTCACTTCTGTCTTTTTCCCCCAAAACAAAGGGAATTTCTGTCTTTTTTGCCCCAAAATAAGGAAAATTTCTGACTTATTACTCTGAAATAAGTGAAATTTCTGCAATTTTGCCCCAAAATAAGAGAAATTTCTGTTTTTTAACCCCAAATAACGGGAATTTCACCGATTTTACCTCAAAATAAAGGGAATTTCTGCATTTTTGCCACAAAATATTAGGAATTTCTGAATTTTTGCCCCAAAATAAGGAAAATTTCTGCCTTCTTTCCCTGAAATAGGTAAAATTTCTGCAATTTTGGCCCAAAATAATTGAAATTTCTGCCTTTTTGCCCCCAAATAAGGGGAATTTTAGCCTTTTTACCTCAAAATAAGGGGAATTTCTGCATTTTTGCCCCAAAATATGGGAAATTTCTGCCTTTTTGCCTCAAACTCAGAAAAATTTCTGCAATTTTGTACCAAAATAAAAGAAATTTCTGCCCTTTTGCTTCCAAATAAATAAATTTCTACTTTTTTTCTGAAAAAAGTGAAATTTCTGAAATTTTGCCCCAAAATAAGTGAAATTTCTACAATTTTGCCCCAAAATAAGTGAAATTTCTGGAATTTTGCCCCAAAATAAGTGGAATTTCTGAGTTTTGCACAAAAATAAAGAGAATTTCTGTATTTTTGCCTCAACATATTGGGAATTTCTGCATTTTTGCCCCACAATTTGGGAAATTTCTGCAATTTTGCTCTAAATTAAGGGGAATTTCTGCCTTTTTGCCCAAAAATAAGAAGAATGCATACCTTTATGCCCTTAAAAAGTGAAATTTCTTAATTTTTGCTCCAAAATAAGGGGAATTTCTGCTTTTTTGCCTCTAAAAAAAGTAGAATTTCTGTCTTTTTCCCCCCAAAACAAAGGTTATTTCTGTTTTCTGGCTCCAAAATAAGTTAAATTTCTGACTTATTACCCTGAAATAAGTGAAATTTCTGCAATTTTGCCCCAAAATAAGAGAAATTTCTGCCTTTTTGCCCCCAAATAAAGGGAATTTCAGCCTTTTACCTCAAAATAAGAGAAATTTCTGCATTTTTACCCCAAAATATGGGAAATTTCTGCCTTTTTGCCCCAAAATAAAAAAAAATTCTGCATTTTGTAACAAAATAAAAGAAATTTCTGCCTTTTGGCCCCAAAATAAGAAAATTTCTGCTTTTTTTTTCTGAAATAAGTGAAATTTCTGCAATTTTGCCCCAAAATAATTTAAATTTCTGAGTTTTGCCCTAAAATAAGGAGAATTTCTGTCTTTTTGCCCCAACATATAGGGAATTACTGCATTTTTGCGCCACAATTAGGGGAATTTTCGCAATTTTGCTCTAAAATACGGGGAATTTCTGCCTTTTTTGTCCGAAAATAATAATAATGCATACCTTTTTGCCATAAAAAAGGGAATTTTCTTCATTTTTCTCCAAAATGTGGGGAATTTTTGCTTTTACGCCTCTAAATAAGTGGAATTTCTGTCTTTTTCCCCAAAAAACAAAGGGAATTTCTGTCTTTTTTGCCCCAAAATAAGGAAAATTTCTGACTTATTACTCTGAAATAAGTGAAATTTCAGCAATTTTGCCCCAAAATAAGAGAAATTTCTGTTTTTTAACCCCAAATAAGGGGAATTTCAGCATTTTACCTCAAAATAAGGGGAATTTCTGCATTTTTTCCCCAAAATATGGGAAATTTTTGCCTTTTTGCCAAAAATAAGAAAAAATTTCTGCAATTTTGTACCAAAATATGGGAAATTTCTGACTTTTTGCCCCAAAATAAGGAAAATTTCTGCCTTTTTTCTCTGAAATAAGTGAAATTTCTCCAATTTTGTCCCAAAATCAGTGCAATTTCTGCAATTTTGCCCCAAAATAAGGGAAATTTCTGGAATTTTGCCCCAAAATATGTGGAATTTCTGAGTTTTGCCCCAAAATAAGCAGAATTTCTGTCTTTTTGCCCCAACATATAGAGAATTTTTGCCTCTTTGCCCCACAATTAGGTTAATTTCTGCAATTTTGTTCCAAAATACAGAGAATTTCTGCTTTTTTGCCCGAAAATAAGAAAAATGCATACCTTTTTGCCATAAAAAAGGGAAATTTCTGTAATTTTGCTCCAAAATAAGGGGAATTTCTGCTTTTTGCCTCTAAATATGTGGAGTTTCTCTCTTTTTCCCCCAAAACAAAGAAAATTTCTGTCTTTTTTGCAACAAAATAAAGAAATTTTCTGACTTATTACCCTGAAATAAGTGAAATTTCTGCAATTTTGCCCCAAAATAAGGGAAATTTCTGCCCTTTTGCCCCCAAATAAGAGGAATTTCACCCTTTTACCTCAAAATAAGGAGAATTTCTGCATTTTTGCAACAAAATATTAGGAATTTCTGCCTTTTTGCCCCAAAATAAGGAAAATTTCTGCCTTTTTTCCCTGAAATAAGTGAAATTTCTGCAATTTTGCCCCAAAATAAGGGACA
This sequence comes from Micromys minutus, assembly GCF_963924665.1. Lineage (NCBI taxonomy): Eukaryota > Metazoa > Chordata > Mammalia > Rodentia > Muridae > Micromys > Micromys minutus. Next base: position 51,126 of record NW_027667314.1, on the reverse strand, counting down.
TCTCTGGAATTTTGCCCCAAAATAAGTGGAATTTCTGAGTTTTGCCCAAAAATAAGGAGAATTTATGTCTTTTTGCCCCAACATATAGGGAATTTCTGCCTTTTTGCCCCACAATTAGGGGAATTTCTAGAATTTTGCTCCAAAATACGGGGAATTTTTGCTTTTTAGGCCGAAAATAAAGGGAATGTATACCTTTTGCCACAAAAAAGGGAAATCTTCATTTTTGCTTTAAAATAAGGGGAATTTCTGCTTTTTTGCCTCTAAATAAGTGGAATTTCTGTCTTTTTCCCCCAAAACAAAGGGAATTTCTGTATTTTTTGCCCCAAGATAAGGAAAATTTCTGACTTATCACCCTGAAATAAGTGAAATTGCTGTATTTTGCCTCAAAATAAGAAAAATTTCTCCCTTTTTGCCCCCAAATAAGGGGAATTTCAGCCTTTTTACGTCAAAAAAAGGGAAATTTCTGCATTTTTGCCCCAAAATATGGGAACTTTCTGCGTTTTTGTTCCAAAATAAGAAAAATTTCTTCAATTTTGTACCAAAGTAAAAGAAATTTCTGCCTTTTTGCCCCAAAATAAAAAAATTTCTGCTTTTTTTCTGAAATAAGTGAAATTTCTGCAATTTTGCCCAAAATAAGTGAAATTTCTGCAATTTTGCCCCAAAATAAGGGAAATTTCTGGAATTTTGCCTCAAAATAAGTGGTATTTCTGAGTTTTGCCACAAAATAAGGAGAATTTCTGTCCTTTTGCCCCAACATATAGGGAATTTCTGCCTTTTTGCCCCACAATTAGGGGAATTTCTGCAATTTTGCTCCAAAATACGGAGAATTTCTTTCTTTTGACGAAAATAAGAAGAATGCATACCTTTTTGCCATAAAAAAAGGAAATTTCTTCATTTTTGCTCCAAAATAAGGGGAATTTCTGCATTTGCCTCTAAATAAGTGGAATTTCTGTCTTTTTCCCCAAAAACAAAGGAAATTTCTGTCTTTTTTGCCCCAAAATAAGGAAAATTTCTGACTTATTACCCTGAAATATGTGAAATTTCTGCAATTTTGCCCGAAAATAAAGGAAATTTCTGCCTTTTTGCCCCCAAATAAGGGGAATTTCAGCCTTTTTACCTCAAAATAAAGGGAATTTCTGCTTTTTTGCCTCTAAATAAGTGGAATTTCTGTCTTTTTTCTCTAAAACAAAAGGAATTTCTGTCTTTTTGCCCCAAAATAAGGAAAATTTCTGACTTTTTTTCCTTAAATAAGTGAAATTTCTGCTTTTTTGCCCACAAATAAGGGAATTTCAGACTTTTTACCCCAAAATAAGGGGAATTTTTGCATTTTTCCCCAAAATATGGGAAATTTCTGCCTTTTTGCCCCAAAATAAGAAAAATTTCTGCAATTTTGTACCAAAATAAAAGAAATTTCTGCCTTTTTGCCCCAAAATAAGAAAATTTATGCTTTTTTTTCTGAAATAACTGAAATTTCTGCAATTTTGCCCCAAAATAAGTGAAATTTCTGAGTTTTGCCACAAAATAAGGAGAATTTCTGTCATTTTGCCCCAACATATAAGGAATTTCTGCCTTTTTGCCCCACAATTAGAGGAATTTCTGCAATTTTGCTCCAAAATACGAGGAATTTCTGCCTTTTTCCTGAAAATAAGAAAAATGCATACCTTTTTGCAATAAAAAAAGGAAATTTCTTCATTTTTGCTTCAAAATAAGGGGAATTTCTGCATTTTTGATTCTAAATAAGTGGAATTTCTGTCTTTTTCCCCCAAAACAAAGGGAATTTCTGTCTTTTTTCTTCCAAAATAAAAAAAATTTCTTACTTATTACCCTGAAATAACTGAAATCTCTTCAATTTTGCCCCAAAATAAGGAAAATTTCTGCTTTTTTCCCTGAAATAAGTGAAATTTCTGCAATTTTGCCCCAAAATAAGTGAAATTTCTGCAATTTTGTTCTAAAATAAGGTAAATTTCTGGAATTTTGCCCCAAATAAGTGGAATTTCTGAGTTTTGCCCCAAAATAAGTAGAATTTCTGTCTTTTTGCCCAAACATATAGGGAATTTCTACCTTTTTGCCCGACAATTAGGGGAATTTCTGCAATTTTGCTCCAAAATACGGGGAATTTCTGCCTTTTTGCCCGAAAATAAGAAGAATGCATACCTTTTTGCCATAAAAAAAGGAAATTTCTTCATTTTTGCTCCAAAATAAGGAAAATTTCTGCTTTTTTGCCTCTAAATAAGTGGTATTTCTGTCTTTTTCCCCCAAAACAAAGGAAATTTCTGTCTTTTTTGCCCCAAATAAGGAAAATTTCTTACTTATTACCCTGAAATAAGTGAAATTTCTGCAATTTTGCCCCAAAATAAGGAAAATTTCGGCCTTTTTACCCCCAAATAAGGGGAATTTCACCCTTTTGACCTCAAAATAAATTGAATTTCTGCATTTTTGCCACAAAATATTAGGAATTTCTGCCTTTTTGCCCCAAAATAAGGAAAATTTCTGCCTTTTTTCCCTGAAATAAGTGAAATTTCCGCAATTTTGGCCCAAAATAAGTGAAATTTCTGCCTTTTTGCCCCCAAATAAGGGGAATTTTAGCCTTTTTACCTCAAAATAAGGGGAATTTCTGATTTTTGCCCCAAAATATGGGAAATTTCTGCCTTTTTGCCCCAAAATAAGAAAAATTTCTGCAATTTTGTACCAAAATAAAAGAAATTTCTGACTTTTTGCTTCCAAATAGAAAAATTTCTACTTTTTTTCTGAAAAAAGTTAAATTTCTGAAATTTTGCCCCAAAGTAAGTGAAATTTCTACAATTTTGCCCCAAAATAAGTGAAATTTCTGGAATTTTGCTCCAAAATAAGTGGAATTTCTGTCTTTTTCCCCCAAAACTAAGGGAATTTCTGTATTTTTTGCCCCAAGATAAAGAAAATTTCTGACTTATTACCCTGAAATAAGTGAAATTGCTGCAATTTTGCCTCAAAATTAAAAAAATTTCTCCCTTTTTGCCCCCAAATAAGGGGAATTTCAGCCTTTTTACGTCAAAAAAAGGGAAATTTCTGCAGTTTTGCCCCAAAATATGGGAAATTTCTGCGTTTTTGCCCCAAAATAAGAAAAATTTCTTCAATTTTGTACCAAAATAAAAGAAATTTCTGCCTTCTTGCCCCAAAATAAAAAAAAATTCTGCTTTTTTTCTGAAATAAGTGAAATTTCTGCAATTTTGCCCAAAATAAGTGAAATTTCTGCAATTTTTCCAAAAAATAAGGGAAATTTCTGGAATTTTGCCTCAAAATAATTGTTATTTCTGAGTTTTGCCACAAAATAAGGAGAATTTCTGTACTTTTGCCCCAACATATAGGGAATTTCTGCCTTTTTGCCCCACAATTAGGGGAATTTCTGCAATTTTGCTCCAAAATACGGGGAATTTCTGCCTTTTTGCCTCACAATTAGGGGAATTTCTGCAATGTTGCTCAAAATACAGGGAATTTCTGCCTTTTTGCCTGAAAATAAAAAGAATGCATACCTTTTTGCCATAAAAAAAGGGAAATTTCTTCATTTCTGCTCCAAAATAAGGGGTATTTCTGCATTTTTGACTCTAAATAAGTGGAATTTCTGTCTTTTTCCCCCAAAACAAAGGGATTTTCTGTCTTTTTTGTTCCAAAATAAGGAAAATTTCTTACTTATTACCCTGAAATAAGTGAAATTTCTGCAATTTTGCCCCAAAATAAGGGAAATTACTGCCTTTTTGCCCCCAAATAAGGGGAATTTCAGCCTTTTTACCTCAAAATAAGGGGAATTTCTGCATTTTTACCACAAAATATTAGGAATTTCTGTTTTTTGCCCCAAAATAAGGAAAATTTCTGCCTTTTTTCCCTGAAATAAGTGAAATTTCTGCAATTTTGCCCCAAAATAAGTGAAATTTCTGCAATTTTGCCCCAAAATAAGGGAAATTTCTGCAATTTTGTACCAAAATAAAAGAAATTTCTGCCTTTTTGCTTCCAAATAAGAAAATTTCTGCTTTTTTTCTGAAATTTCTGAAATTTTGCCCCAAAATAAGTGAAATTTCTACAATTTTGCCCCAAAATAAGTGAAATTTCTGGAATTTTGCCTCAAAATAATTGGAATTTCATAGTTTTGACCCAAAATAAGGAGAATTTCTGTCTTTTTGCCTCAACATATAGGGAATTTCTGCCTTTTTGCCCCACAATTATGGCAATTTCTGCAATTTTGCTCCAAAATATGGGTATTTCTGCATTTTTGCCCGAAAATAAGAAGAATGCATACCTTTTTGCCATAAAAAAGAAAAATTTCTTCATTTTTGCTCCAAAATAAGGGGAATTTCTGCTTTTATGCCTCTAAATATGTGGAATTTCTGTCTTTGTCCCCCAATACAAATAGAATTTCTGTCTTTTTGCTCCAAAATAAGGAAAATTTGTGACTTATTACCCTGAAATAAGTTAAATTTCTGCAATTTTCCCCCAAATAAGTGAAATTTCTGCAATTTGCCCCAAAATAAGTGAAATTTCTACAATTTTGTGCCAAAATAAGTGAAATTTCTGAGTTTTGCCCCAAAATAAGGAGAATTTCTGTCTTTTTGCCTCAACATATAGGGAATTTCTGCCTTTTTGCCCCACAATTAGGGGAATTTCTGCAATTTTGCTCCAAAATATGGGGAATTTCTGCCTTTTTGCCCGAAAATAAGAATGCATACCTTTTTGCCATAAAAAAGGAAAATTTCTTCATTTTTACTCCAAAATAAAGGGAATTTTTGCTTTTTTGCCTCTAAATAAGTGGAATTTCTGTCTTTTTCCCCCAAAACAAAGGTAATTTCTGTCTTTTTTGCCCAAAAATAAGGAAAATTTCTGACTTATTACCCTGAAGTAAGTGAAATTTATGCAATTTTGCCCCAAAATAAGGGGAATTTCTGCTTTTTTGTCTCTAAATAAGTGGAATTTATGTATTTTTCCCCCAAAACAATGGGAATTTATGTCTTTTTTGTGCAAAATAAGGAAAATTTCTGACTTATTACCATGAAATAAGGGAAATTTCTGGAATTTTGCCCCAAATAAGGAAAATTTCTGCCTTTTTGCCCGAAAATAAGAAGAATGCATAACTATTTGCCATAAAAAAGGAAAATTTCTTCATTTTGCTCCAAAATAAAGAGAATTTTTGCTTTTATGCCTCTAAATATGTGGAATTTCTGTCTTTGTCCCCCAAAACAAAGGGAATTTCTGTATTTTTGCCCCAAAATAAGGAAAATTTCTGACTTATTACCCTGAAATAAGTGAAATTTCTGCAATTTTTCCCCAAAATAAGGGAAATTTCTCCCTTTTTGCCCCCAAATAACGGGAATTTCAGCCTTTTTACCTCAAAATAAGGGGAATTTCTGCATTTTTGCCCCAAAATATAAGAAATTTCTGCCTTTTTGCCCAAAATAAAAAAATTTTCTGCAATTTTGTACCAAAATAAAAGAAATTTTTGCCTTTTTGCCCCAGAAGAAGAAAATTTCTGCTTTTATTCCCTTAAATAAGTGAAATTTCTGCAATTTTGCCCCAAAATAAGTGAAATTTCTGCAATTTTGCCCCAAAATAAGGGAAATTTCTGAAATTTTGCCTTAAAATAAGTGGAATTTCTGAGTTTTGCCCCAAAATAAGAAGAATTTCTGTCTTTATGCCATAAAATATAGGGAATTTCTGCCTTTTTGCCCCACAATTAGAGGAATTTCTGCAATTTTGCTCCAAAATACGAGAAATTTCTGGTATTTGCCCGAAAATAAGAAGAATGTATACCTTTTTGCCATAAAAAAGGGAAATTTCTTCATTTTTGCTCCAAAATAAGGGGAATTTCTGCTTTTTTGCCTCTAAATAAGTGGAATTTCTGTCTTTTTCCCCCAAAACAAAGGGAATTTCTGTCTTTTTTGCCCCAAAATAAAAAAAATTTCTGACTTATTACCCTGACATAAGTGAAATTTCTCCAATTTTGCCCCAAAATAAGTGAAATTTCTGCAATTTTGCCCCAAAATAAGGAAAATTTCTGCCTTTTTTCCCTGAAATATGTGAAATTTCTGCAATTTTGCCCCAAAATAAAGGAAATGTCTGCCTTTTTGCCCCCAAATAAGGGAATTTAATCCTTTTTACCTCAAAAAAAGGGGAATTTCTGCATTTTTGCCCTAAAATATGGGAAATTTCTGCCTTTTTGCCCCAAAATAAGAAAAATTTCTGAAATTTTTTACCAAAATATAAGAAATTTCTGCCTTTTTGCCCCAAAATAAAATAATTTCTGATTTTTTCCCATAAATAAGTGAAATTTCTGGAATTTTGCCCCAAAATAAGTGAAATTTCTGCAATTTTGCCCCAAAATAAGGAAAATTTCTGGAATTTTGCCCCAAAATAAGTGGAATTTCTGAGTTTTGCCCGAAAACAATGAAGGATTTCTGTCTTTTTGCACTAACATATAGGGAATATCTGCCTTTTTGCCCCACAATTAGGGGAATTTCTGCAATTTTGCCCCAAAATAAGGGAAATTTCGGCCTTTTTACCCCCAAATAAGGGGAATTTCACCCTTTTGACCTCAAAATAAATTGAATTTCTGCATTTTTGCCACAAAATATTAGGAATTTCTGCCTTTTTGCCCCAAAATAAGGAAAATTTCTGCCTTTTTTCCCTGAAATAAGTGAAATTTCCGCAATTTTGGCCCAAAATAAGTGAACTTTCTGCCTTTTTGCCCCCAAATAAGGGGAATTTTAGCCTTTTTACCTCAAAATAAGGGGAATTTCTGATTTTTGCCCCAAAATATGGGAAATTTCTGCCTTTTTGCCCCAAAATAAGAAAAATTTCTGCAATTTTGTACCAAAATAAAAGAAATTTCTGACTTTTTGCTTCCAAATAGAAAAATTTCTACTTTTTTTTCTGAAAAAAGTTAAATTTCTGAAATTTTGCCCCAAAGTAAGTGAAATTTCTACAATTTTGCCCCAAAATAAGTGAAATTTCTGGAATTTTGCCCCAAAATAAGTGGAATTTCTGTCTTTTTCCCCCAAAACTAAGGGAATTTCTGTATTTTTTGCCCCAAGATAAAGAAAATTTCTGACTTATTACCCTGAAATAAGTGAAATTGCTGCAATTTTGCCTCAAAATTAAAAAAATTTCTCCCTTTTTGCCCCCAAATAAGGGGAATTTCAGCCTTTTTATGACAAAAAAAGGGAAATTTCTGCAGTTTTGCCCCAAAATATGGGAAATTTCTGCGTTTTTGCCCCAAAATAAGAAAAATTTCTTCAATTTTGTACCAAAATAAAAGAAATTTCTGCCTTCTTGCCCCAAAATAAAAAAAAATTCTGCTTTTTTTCTGAAATAAGTGAAATTTCTGCAATTTTGCCCAAAATAAGTGAAATTTCTGCAATTTTTCCAAAAAATAAGGGAAATTTCTGGAATTTTGCCTCAAAATAAGTGTTATTTCTGAGTTTTGCCACAAAATAAGGAGAATTTCTGTACTTTTGCCCCAACATATAGGGAATTTCTGCCTTTTTGCCCCACAATTAGGGGAATTTCTGCAATTTTGCTCCAAAATACGGGGAATTTCTGCCTTTATGTCCGAAAATAAGAAGAATGCATACCTTTTTGCCATAAAAAAGGGAAATTTCTTCATTTTTGCTCCAAAATAAGGGGAATTTCTGCATTTGCCTCTAAATAAGTGGAATTTCTGTCTTTTTTGCCCCAAAATAAGGAAAATTTCTGACTTATTACCCTGAAATAAGTGAAATTTCTGCAATTTTGCCCCAAAATAAGGGAAATTTCTGCCTTTTTGCCCCCAAATAAGGGGAATTTCAGCCTTTTTCCTCAAAATAAGAAGAATTTCTGCATTTTTGCCCCAAAATATGGGAAATTTCTGCATTTATGCTCCAAAATAAGAAAAATTTCTGAAATTTTGTACCAAAATAAAAGAAATTTCTGCCTTTTTGCCCCAAAATAAGAAAATTTCTGCTTTTTTTTTCTGCAATAAGTGAAATTTCTGCAATTTTGCCCCAAAATAGGTGAAATTTCAGCAATTTTGCCACAAAATAAGGGAAATTTCTGGAATTTTGCCCTAAAATAAGTAAACTTCTGAGTTTTGCCCGAAAATAAGGAGAATTTTTGTCTTTTTGCACCAACATATAGGGAATTTCTGCCTTTTTGTTCCACAATTAGGGGAATTTGTTCAATTTTCCTCCAAAATATGGGGAATTTCTGCCTTTTTGCCCAAAAATAAGAAGAATGCATATCGTTTTGCCATAAAAAAGGGAAATTTCTTTATTTTTGCTCCAAAATAAGGAAAATTTCTGCTTTTTTGCCTTTAAAGAAGTGGAATTTCTGTCTTTTTCCCCCAAAACAAAGAGAATTTCTGTATTTTTTGCCCCAAGATAAGGAAAATTTCTGACTTATTACCCTGAAATAAGTGAAATTGCTGCAATTTTGCCTCAAAATAAAAAAAATTTCTCTCTCTTTGCCCCCAAATAATGGGAATTTCATCCTTTTTATGTCAAAATAAGGGAAATTTCTGCATTTTTGCCCCAAAATATGGGAAATTTCTGCGTTTTTGCCCCAAAATAAAAAAAATTTCTTCAATTTTGTACCAAAATAAAAGAAATTTCTGCCTTTTTGCCCCAAAATAAAAAATTTCTGCTTTTTTTCTGAAATAAGTGAAATTTCTGCAATTTTGCCCAAAATAAGTGAAATTTCTGCAATTTTTTCCCCAAAATAAGGGAAATTTCTGGAATTTTGCCCCAAAATAAGTGGTATTTCTGAGTTTTGCCCCAAAACAAGGAGAATTTCTGCCTTTTTGCCCCAACATATAGGGAATTTCTGCCTTGTTGCCCCACAATTAGGGGAATTTCTTCAATTTTGCTCCAAAATACGGGGAATTTCTGCATTTTTGCCCAAGAAATAAGTAGAATTCATAGCTTTTTGCCATAAAAAAGGGAAATTTCTTCATATTTGCTTCAAAATGAGGGGAATTTCTACTTTTTTGCCTCTAAATAAGAGGAATTTCTGTCTTTTTTCCCCAAAACAAATGGAATTTCTGTCTCTTTGCCCCAAAATAAGGAAAATTTCTGACTTTTTTCCCTGAAATAAGTGAAATTTCTGCAATTTTGCCCCAAAATATGTGAAATTTCTGCTTTTTTGCCTCCAAATAAGGGAATTTCAGACTTTTTACCCCAAAATAAAAGGAATTTCTGCATTTTTGCACCAAAATATGGGAAATTTCTGCCTTTTTGCCCCAAAATAAGAAAAATTTCTGCAATTTTGTACCAAAATAAAAGAAATTTCTGCCTTTTTGCCCAAAAATAAGAAAATTTCTGCTTTTTTTTTCTGAAATAACTGAAATTTCTGCAATTTTACCCCAAAATAAGTGAAATTCCTGAGTTTTGCCACAAAATAAGGAGAATTTCTGTTTTTTTGGCCCAACATATAATAAATTTCTGCCTTTTTGCCCCACAATAAGGGGAATTTCTGCAATTTTGCTCCAAAATACGAGGAATTTCTGCCTTTTTGTCTGAAAATAAGAAGAATGCATACCTTTTTGCCATAAAAAAAGGAAATTTTTTCATTTTTGATCCAAAATAAGAATTTCTGCTTTCTTACTCTAAATAATTCGAATTTCTGTTTTTTCCCCCAAAACAAAGGGAATTTCTTCCTTTTTTGCCCCAAAATAAAGAAAATTTCTGATTTATTACCTGAAATAATGAAATTTCTGCAATTTTGCCTCAAAATAAGAGAAATTTCTGCCTTTTTGCCCCCAAATAAGGGGAATTTCAGCCTTTTTACCTCAAAATACGGAAAATTTCTGCATTTTTGCTTCAAAATATGGGAAATTTCTGCCTTTTTGCCCCAAAATAAGAAAATTTTTGCTTTTTTTCCTTGAAATAAGTGAAATTTCTGAAATTTTGCCCCAAAATAAGTGAAATTTCTGCAATTTGGCCCCAAAATATGGAAATTTCTGAAATTTTGCCCCAAAATAAGTGGAATTTCATAGTTTTGCTACAAAATAAGAAGAATGTCTCTCTTTTTGCCCAAACATATAGGGAATTTCTGCCTTTTTGCCACACAATTAGGGGAATTTCTGCAATGTTGCTCAAAATACGGGGAATTTCTGCCTTTTTGCCTAAAAATAAGAAAAATGCATACCTTTTTGCCATAAAAAAGGGAAATTTCTTCATTTTTGCTCCAAAATAAGGGGAATTTCTGCCTTTTTGACTCTAAATAAGTGGAATTTCTGTCTTTTTCTCCCAAAACAAAGGGAATTTCTGTCTTTTTTGTTCCAAAATAAGGAAAATTTCTTACTTATTACCCTGAAATAAGTGAAATTTCTGCAATTTTGCCCCAAAATAAGGGAAATTACTGCCTTTTTGCCCCCAAATAAGGGGAATTTCAGCCTTTTTACCTCAAAATAAGGGGAATTTCTGCATTTTTGCCACAAAATATTAGGAATTTCTGTTTTTTGCCCCAAAATAAGGAAAATTTCTGCCTTTTTTCACTGAAATAAGTGAAATTTCTACAATTTTGCCCCAAAAGAAGTGAAATTTCTGCAATTTTGCCCGAAAATAAGGTAAATTTCTGGAATTTTGCCCCAAATAAATGGAATTTCTGAGTTTTGCCCCAAAATAAGGAGAATTTCTGTCTTTTTGCTCCAACATATAGGGAATTTCTACCTTTTTGCCTGACAATTAGGGGAACTTCTGCAATTTTGCTCCAAAATACGGGGAATTTCTGCCTTTTTGCCCGAAAATAAGAAGAATGCATACCTTTTTGCCATAAAAAAGGGAAATTTCTTCATTTTTGCTCCAAAATAAGGAAAATTTCTGCTTTTTTGCCTCTAAATATGTGTAATTTCTGTTTTTTTCCCCCAAAACAGAGGGAATTTCTGTCTTTTTTGCCCCAAAATAAGGAAAATTTTTTACTTATTACCCTGAAATAAGTGAAATTTCTGCAATTTTGCCCCAAAATAAGGAAAATTTCTGCATTTTTACCCCCAAATGAGGGGAATTTCACGGTTTCTACCTAAAAATAAAGGGAATTTCTGCATTTTTGCCACAAAATATTAGGAATTTCTGAATTTTTGCCCCAAAATAAGGAAAATTTCTGCCCTTTTTCCCTGAAATAAGTGAAATTTCTGCAATTTTGGCCCAAAATAAGTGAAATTTTTGCCTTTTTGCCCCCAAATAAGGGGAATTTTAGCCTTTTTACCTCTAAATAAGGGGAATTTCTGCATTTTTGCCCCAAAATATGGGAAATTTCTGCCTTTTTGCCCCAAACTAAGAAAAATTTCTGCCATTTTGTACCAAAATAAAAGAAATTTCTGCCATTTTGCTTCCAAATAAAAAAATTTCTACTTTTTTTTCTGAAAAAAGTGAAATTTCTGAAATTTTGCCCCAAAATAAGTGAAATTTCTACAATTTTGCTCCAAAATAAGTTAAATTTCTGGAATTTTGCCCCAAAATAAGTGGAATTTCTGAGTTTTGCCCAAAAATAAGGAGAATTTCTGTATTTTTGCCTCAACATATTGGGAATTTCTGCATTTTTGCCCCACAATTTGGGAAATTTCTGCAATTTTGCTCTAAAATAAGGGGAATTTCTGCCTTTTTGCCCAAAAATAAGAAGAATGCATAACTTTTTGCCCTTAAAAAGTGAAATTTCTTCATTTTTGCTCCAAAATAAGGGGAATTTCTGCATTTTTGCCTCTAAAAAAGTGGAATTTCTGTCTTTTTCCACCCAAAACAAAGGTTATTTCTGTTTTTTGGCTCCAAAATAAGTTAAATTTCTGACTTATTACCCTGAAATAAGTGAAATTTCTGCAATTTTGCCCCAAAATAAGAGAAATTTCTGCCTTTTTGCCCCCAAATAATGGGAATTTCAGCCTTTTACCTCAAAATAAGAGAAATTTCTGCATTTTTACCCCAAAATATGGGAAATTTCTGCCTTTTTGCCCCAAAATAAAAAAAATTCTGCATTTTGTAACAAAATAAAAGAAATATCTGCCTTTTGGCCCCAAAATAAGAAAATTTCTGCTTTTTTTTTCTGAAATAAGTGAAATTTCTGCAATTTTGCCCCAAAATAATTTAAATTTCTGAGTTTTGCCCTAAAATAAGGAGAATTTCTGTCTTTTTGCCCCAACATATAGGGAATTACTGCATTTTTGTGCCACAATTAGGGGAATTTTGGCAATTTTGCTCTAAAATACGGGGAATTTCTGCCTTTTTTGTCCGAAAATAATAATAATGCATGCCTTTTTGCCATAAAAAAGAGAATTTTCTTCATTTTTGTCTAAAATGAGGGGAATTTTTGCTTTTATGCCTCTAAATAAGTGGAATTTATGTCTTTTTCCACCAAAACAAAGGGACTTTCTGTCTTTTTTGCCCCAAAATATGGAAAATTTCTGACTTATTACCCTGAAATAAGTGAAATTTCTGAAATTTTGCCCCAAAATAAAAGAAATTTCTGTTTTTTAACCCCAAATAAGGGGAATTTCAGCATTTTACCTCAAAATAAGGGGAATTTCTGCATTTTTTCCCCAAAATATGGGAAATTTTTGCCTTTTTGCCAAAAATAAGAAAAAATTTCTGCAATTTTGTACCAAAATATGGGAAATTTCTGCCTTTTTGCCCCAAAATAAGGAAAATTTCTGCCTTTTTTCTCTGAAATAAGTGAAATTTCTCCAATTTTGTCCCAAAATAAGTGCAATTTCTGCAATTTTGCCCCAAAATAAGGGAAATTTCTGGAATTTTGCCCCAAAATATGTGGAATTTCTGAGTTTTGCCCCAAAATAAGCAAAATTTCTGTCTTTTTGCCCCAACATATAGGGAATTTCTGCCTTTTTGCCCCACAATTAGGTTAATTTCTGCAATTTTGTTCCAAAATACAGAGAATTTCTGCCTTTTTGCCCGAAAATAAGAAGAATGCATACCTTTTTGCCATAAAAAAGGGAAATTTCTGTAATTTTGCTCCAAAATAAGGGGAATTTCTGCTTTTTGCCTCTAAATATGTGGAGTTTCTCTCTTTTTCCACCAAAACAAAGAAAATTTCTATCTTTTTTGCAACAAAATAAAGAAATTTTCTTACTTATTACTTTGAAATAAGTGAAATTTCTGCAATTTTGCCCCAAAATAAGGGAAATTTCTGCCCTTTTGCCCCCAAATAAGAGGAATTTCACCCTTTTACCTCAAAATAAGGAGAATTTCTGCATTTTTGCAACAAAATATTAGGAATTTCTGCCTTTTTGCCCCAAAATAAGGAAAATTTCTGCCTTTTTTTCCCTGAAATAAGTGAAATTTCTGCAATTTTGCCCCAAAATAAGGGACATCTCTGGAATTTTGCCCCAAAATAAGTGGAATTTCTGAGTTTTGCCCCAAAATAAGGAGAATTTCTGTCTTTTTGCCCTAACATATAGGGAATTTCTGCCTTTTTGCCCCACAATTAGGGGAATTTCTAGAATTTTGCTCCAAAATACGGGGAATTTCTGCTTTTTTGCCCGAAAATAAGGGGAATGTATACCTTTTGCCACAAAAAAGAGAAATCTTCATTTTTGCTTCAAAATAAGGGGAATTTCTGCTTTTTTGCCTCTAAATAACTGGAATTTCTGTCTTTTCCCCCCAAAACAAAGGGAATTTCTGTATTTTTTGCCCCAAGATAAGGAAAATTTCTGACTTATCACCCTGAAATAAGTGAAATTGCTGTATTTTGCCTCAAAAAAGAAAAATTTCTCTCTCTCTGCCCCCAAATAATGGGAATTTCATCCTTTTTACGTCAAAATAAGGGAAATTTCTGCATTTTTGCCCCAAAATATGGGAACTTTCTGCGTTTTTGCCCCAAAATAAGAAAAATTTCTTCAATTTTGTACCAAAATAAAAGAAATTTCTACCTTTTTGCCCCAAAATAAAAAAAATTCTGCTTTTTTTCTGAAATAAGTGAAATTTCTGCAATTTTGCCCAAAATAAGTGAAATTTCTGCAATTTTGCCCCAAAATAAGGGAAATTTCTGGAATTTTGCCTCAAAATAAGTGGTATTTCTGAGTTTTGCCACAAAATAAGGAGAATTTGTCATTTTGCCCCAACATATAGGGAATTTCTGCCTTTTTGACCCACAATTAGGGGAATTTCTTCAATTTTGCTCCAAAATACGGAGAATTTCTGCCTTTTTGTCCGAAAATAAGAAGAATGCATACCTTTTTGCCAAAAAAAAGGGAAATTTTTTCATTTTTGCTCCAAAATAAGGGGAATTTCTGCATTTGCCTCTAAATAAGTGGAATTTCTGTCTTTTTCCCCCAAAACAAAGGGAATTTCTGTCTTTTTTGCCCCAAAATAAGGAAAATTTCTGACTTATTACCCTGAAATAAGTGAAATTTCTGCAATTTTGCCCCAAAATAAAGAAAATTTCTGCCTTTTTGCCCCCAAATAAGGGGAATTTCAGCCTTTTTACCTCAAAATAAAGGGAATTTCTGCTTTTTTGCCTCTAAATAAGTGGAATTTCTGTCTTTTTTCTCTAAAACACAAGGAATTTCTGTGTTTTTGCCCCAAAATAAGGAAAATTTCTGACTTTTATTCCTTAAATAAGTGAAATTTCTGCTTTTTTGCCCCCAAATAAGGGAATTTCAGATTTTTACCCCAAATAAGCAAAATTTCTGCATTTTTGCCCCAAAATATGGGAAATTTCTGCCTTTTTGCCCCAAAATAAGAAAAATTTCTGCAATTTTGTAACAAAATAAAAGAAATTTCTGCCTTTTTGCCCCAAAATAAGAAAATTTATACTTTTTTTTCTGAAATAACTGAAATTTCTGCAATTTTGCAGCAAAATAAATGAAATTTCTGAGTTTTGCCCCAAAATAAGGAGAATTTCTGTCTTTTTGCCCCAACATATAAGGAATTTCTGCCTTTTTCCCCACAATTAGAGGAATTTCTGCAATTTTGCTCCAAAATACGGGGAATTTCTGCCTTTTTGTCTGAAAATAAGAAGAATGCATACCTTTTTGCCATAAAAAGGGAAATTTTTTCATTTTTGCTCCAAAATAAGAAGAATTTCTGCTTTTTTCCTCTAAATAATTCGAATTTCTGTTTTTTCCTCCAAAACAAATAGAATTTCTGTCTTTTTTGCCCCAAAATAAAGAAAATTTCTGATTTATTACCCTGAAATAAGTGAAATTTCTGCAATTTTTCCTCTAAATAAGAGAAATTTCTGCCTTTTTGCACCCAAATAAGGGGAATTTCAGCCTTTTTACCTCTAAATAAAGGGAATTTCTGCATTTTTGCTTCAAAATATGGGAAATTTCTGCCTTTTTGCCCTAAAATAAAAAAATTTCTGCTTTTTTTCCCTGAAATAAGTGAAATTTCTGAACTTTTGCCCCAAAATAAGTGAAATTTCTGCAATTTGGCCCCAAAATATGGGAAATTTCTGGAATTTTGCCCCAAAATAAGTGGTATTTCTCAATTTTGCCCCAAAATAAGAAGAATGTCTGTCTTTTTGCCCCAATTATAGGGAATTTCTGCCTTTTTCCCCACAATTAGGGGAATTTCTGCAATGTTGCTCAAAATACAGGGAATTTCTGCCTTTTTGCCTGAAAATAAGAAGAATGCATACCTTTTTGCCATTAAAAAAGGGAAATTTCTTCATTTTTGCTTCAAAATAAGGTGATTTTCTGCATTTTGACTCTAAATAAGTGGAATTTCTGTATTTTTCCCCCAAAACAAAGGGAATTTCTGTTTTTTTTCTTCCAAAATAAAAAAAATTTCTTACTTATTGCCCTGAAATAACTGAAATTTCTTCAATTTTGCCCCAAAATAAGGGAAATTACTGCCTTTTTGCCCCCAAATAAGGGTAATTTCAGCCTTTTTACCTCAAAATAAGAAGAATTTCTGCATTTTTGCCACAAAGTATTAGGAATTTCTGATTTTTGCCCCAAAATAAGGAAAATATCTGCCTTTTTTCCCTGAAATAAGTGAAATTTCTGCAATTTTGCCCCAAAATAAGGGAAATATCGGCCTTTTTACCCCCAAATAAGGGGAATTTCACCCTTTTTACCTCAAAATAAAGGGAATTTCTGCATTTTTGCCACAAAATATTAGGAATTTCTGCCTTTTTGCCCCAAAATAAGGAAAATTTCTGCCTTTTTTCCCTGAAATGAGTGAAATTTCCGCAATTTTGGCCCAAAATAAGTGAAATTTCTGCCTTTTTGCCCCCAAATAAGGGGAATTTTAGCCTTTTTACCTCAAAATAAAAGGAATTTCTGCATTTTTGCCCCAAAATATGGGAAATTTCTGCCTTTTTGCCCCAAAATAAGAAAAATTTCTGCAATTTTGTACCAAAATAAAAGAAATTTCTGCCTTTTTGCTTCCAAATAGAAAAATTTCTACTTTTTTTTCTGAAAAAAGTGAAATTTCTGAAATTTTGCCCCAAAATAAGTGAAATTTCTACAATTTTGCCCCAAAATAAGTGAAATTTCTGGAATTTTGCCCCAAAATAAGTGGAATTTCTGTCTTTTTCCCCCAAAACAAAGGGAATTTCTCTATTTTTTCCCCAAGATAAGGAAAATTTCTGACTTATTACCCTGAAATAAGTGAAATTGCTGCAATTTTTCCTCAAAATAAGAAAAATTTCTTTCTTCTTGCCCCCAAATAAGGAGAATTTCAGCCATTTTGCGTCAAAAAAGGGAAATTTCTGCAGTTTTGCCCCAAAATATGGGAAATTTCTGCGTTTTTGCCCCAAAATAAGAAAAATTTCTTCAATTTTGTACCAAAATAAAAGAAATTTCTGCCTTTTTGCCCCGAAATAAAAAAAATTCTGCTTTTAATCTGAAATAAGTGAAATTTCTGCAATTTTGCCCAAAATAAGTGAAATTTCTGCAATTTTGCCCCAAAATAAGTGAAATTTCTGGAATTTTGCCCCAAAATAAGTGGAATTTCTGAGTTTTGCCCCAAAATAAGGAGAATTTCTGTCTTTTTGCCTCAACATATAGGGAATTTCTGCCTTTTTGCCCCACAATTAGGGGAATTTCTGCAATTTTGCTCCAAAATACAGGGAATTTCTGCCTTTTTGCCCGAAAATAAGAATGCATACCTTTTTGCCATAAAAAAGGAAAATTTCTTCATTTTTGCTCCAAAATAAAGGGAATTTTTGCTTTTTTGCCTCTAAATAAGTGGAATTTCTGTCTTTTTCCCCCAAAACAAAGGTAATTTCTGTCTTTTTTGCCCAAAAATAAGGAAATTTTCTGACTTATTACCCTGAAGTAAGTGAAATTTATGCAATTTTGCCCCAAAATAAGGGGAATTTCTGCTTTTTTGTCTCTAATTAAGTGGAATTTATGTATTTTTCCCCAAAACAAAGGGAATTTCTGTCTTTTTTGGGCAAAATAAGGAAAATTTCTGACTTATTACCATGAAATAAGGGAAATTTCTGGAATTTTGCCCCAAATAAAGGAAATTTCTGCCTTTTTGCCCGAAAATAAGAAGAATGTATAACTATTTGCCATAAAAAAGAAAAATTTCTTCATTTTTGCTCCAAAATAAAGAAAATTTTTGCTTTTATGCCTCTAAATATGTGTAATTTCTGTCTTTGTCCCCCAAAACAAAGGGAATTTCTGTATTTTTGCCCCAAAATAAGGAAAGTTTCTGACTTATTACCCTGAAATAAGTGAAATTTCTGCAATTTTTCCCCAAAATAAGGGAAATTTCTCCCTTTTTGCCCCCAAATAACGGAAATTTCAGCCTTTTTACCTAAAAATAAGGGGAATTTCTGCATTTTTGCCCCAAAATATGGGAAATTTCTGCCATTTTGCCCAAAATAAAAAAATTTTCTGCAATTTTGTACCAAAATAAAAGAAATTTTTGCCTTTTTGCCCCAGAAGAAGAAAATTTCTGCTTTTTTTAACTTAAATAAGTGAAATTTCTGCAATTTTGCCCCAAAATAAGTGAAATTTCTGCAATTTTGCCCCAAAATAAGGGAAATTACTGCCTTTTTGCCCCCAAATAAGGGGAATTTCAGCCTTTTTACCTCAAAATAAGGGGAATTTCTGCATTTTTGCCACAAAATATTAGGAATTTCTGTTTTTTGCCCCAAAATAAGGAAAATTTCTGCCTTTTTTCACTGAAATAAGTGAAATTTCTACAATTTTGCCCCAAAAGAAGTGAAATTTCTGCAATTTTGCCCGAAAATAAGGTAAATTTCTGGAATTTTGCCCCAAATAAATGGAATTTCTGAGTTTTGCCCCAAAATAAGGAGAATTTCTGTCTTTTTGCTCCAACATATAGGGAATTTCTACCTTTTTGCCCGACAATTAGGGGAACTTCTGCAATTTTGCTCCAAAATACGGGGAATTTCTGCCTTTTTGCCCGAAAATAAGAAGAATGCATACCTTTTTGCCATAAAAAAGGGAAATTTCTTCATTTTTGCTCCAAAATAAGGAAAATTTCTGCTTTTTTGCCTCTAAATAAGTGTAATTTCTGTTTTTTTCCCCCAAAACAGAGGGAATTTCTGTCTTTTTTTCCCCAAAATAATGAAAATTTTTGACTTATTACCCTGAAATAAGTGAAATTTCTGCAATTTTGCCCCAAAATAAGGAAAATTTCCGCATTTTTACCCCCAAATGAGGGGAATTTCACGGTTTCTACCTAAAAATAAAGGGAATTTCTGCATTTTTGCCACAAAATATTAGGAATTTCTGAATTTTTGCCCCAAAATAAGGAAAATTTCTGCCTTTTTTACCTGAAATAAGTGAAATTTCTGCAATTTTAGCCCAAAATAAGTGAAATTTTTGCCTTTTTGCCCCCAAATAAGGGGAATTTTAGCCTTTTTACCTCAAAATAAGGGGAATTTCTGCATTTTTGCCCCAAAATATGGGAAATTTCTGCCTTTTTGCCCCAAACTAAGAAAAATTTCTGCAATTTTGTACCAAAATAAAAGAAATTTCTGCCATTTTGCTTCCAAATAAAAAAATTTCTACTTTTTTTTCTGAAAAAAGTGAAATTTCTGAAATTTTGCCCCAAAATAAGTGAAATTTCTACAATTTTGCTCCAAAATAAGTTAAATTTCTGGAATTTTGCCCCAAAATAAGTGGAATTTCTGAGTTTTGCCCAAAAATAAGGAGAATTTCTGTATTTTTGCCTCAACATATTGGGAATTTCTGCATTTTTGCCCCACAATTTGGGAAATTTCTGCAATTTTGCTCTAAAATAAGGGGAATTTCTGCCCTTTTGCCCAAAAATAAGAAGAATGCATAACTTTTTGCCCTTAAAAAGTGAAATTTCTTCATTTTTGCTCCAAAATAAGGGGAATTTCTGGTTTTTTGCCTCTAAAAAAGTGGAATTTCTGTCTTTTTCCACCCAAAACAAAGGTTATTTCTGTTTTTTGGCTCCAAAATAAGTTAAATTTCTGACTTATTACCCTGAAATAAGTGAAATTTCTGCAATTTTGCCCCAAAATAAGAGAAATTTCTGCCTTTTTGCCCCCAAATAATGGGAATTTCAGCCTTTTACCTCAAAATAAGAGAAATTTCTGCATTTTTACCCCAAAATATGGGAAATTTCTGCCTTTTTGCCCCAAAATAAAAAAAATTCTGCATTTTGTAACAAAATAAAAGAAATATCTGCCTTTTGGCCCCAAAATAAGAAAATTTCTGCTTTTTTTTTCTGAAATAAGTGAAATTTCTGCAATTTTGCCCCAAAATAATTTAAATTTCTGAGTTTTGCCCTAAAATAAGGAGAATTTCTGTCTTTTTGCCCCAACATATAGGGAATTACTGCATTTTTGCGCCACAATTAGGGGAATTTTGGCAATTTTGTTCTAAAATACGGGGAATTTCTGCCTTTTTTGTCCGAAAATAATAATAATGCATGCCTTTTTGCCATAAAAAAGAGAATTTTCTTCATTTTTGTCTAAAATGAGGGGAATTTTTGCTTTTATGCCTCTAAATAAGTGGAATTTATGTCTTTTTCCACCAAAACAAAGGGACTTTCTGTCTTTTTTGCCCCAAAATATGGAAAATTTCTGACTTATTACCCTGAAATAAGTGAAATTTCTGAAATTTTGCCCCAAAATAAAAGAAATTTCTGTTTTTTAACCCCAAATAAGGGGAATTTCAGCATTTTACCTCAAAATAAGGGGAATTTCTGCATTTTTTCCCCAAAATATGGGAAATTTTTGCCTTTTTGCCAAAAATAAGAAAAAATTTCTGCAATTTTGTACCAAAATATGGGAAATTTCTGCCTTTTTGCCCCAAAATAAGGAAAATTTCTGCCTTTTTTCTCTGAAATAAGTGAAATTTCTCCAATTTTGTCCCAAAATAAGTGCAATTTCTGCAATTTTGCCCCAAAATAAGGGAAATTTCTGGAATTTTGCCCCAAAATATGTGGAATTTCTGAGTTTTGCCCCAAAATAAGCAAAATTTCTGTCTTTTTGCCCCAACATATAGGGAATTTCTGCCTTTTTGCCCCACAATTAGGTTAATTTCTGCAATTTTGTTCCAAAATACAGAGAATTTCTGCCTTTTTGCCCGAAAATAAGAAGAATGCATACCTTTTTGCCATAAAAAAGGGAAATTTCTGTAATTTTGCTCCAAAATAAGGGGAATTTCTGCTTTTTGCCTCTAAATATGTGGAGTTTCTCTCTTTTTCCACCAAAACAAAGAAAATTTCTATCTTTTTTGCAACAAAATAAAGAAATTTTCTTACTTATTACTTTGAAATAAGTGAAATTTCTGCAATTTTGCCCCAAAATAAGGGAAATTTCTGCCCTTTTGCCCCCAAATAAGAGGAATTTCACCCTTTTACCTCAAAATAAGGAGAATTTCTGCATTTTTGCAACAAAATATTAGGAATTTCTGCCTTTTTGCCCCAAAATAAGGAAAATTTCTGCCTTTTTTTCCCTGAAATAAGTGAAATTTCTGCAATTTTGCCCCAAAATAAGGGACATCTCTGGAATTTTGCCCCAAAATAAGTGGAATTTCTGAGTTTTGCCCCAAAATAAGGAGAATTTCTGTCTTTTTGCCCTAACATATAGGGAATTTCTGCCTTTTTGCCCCACAATTAGGGGAATTTCTAGAATTTTGCTCCAAAATACGGGGAATTTCTGCTTTTTTGCCCGAAAATAAGGGGAATGTATACCTTTTGCCACAAAAAAGAGAAATCTTCATTTTTGCTTCAAAATAAGGGGAATTTCTGCTTTTTTGCCTCTAAATAACTGGAATTTCTGTCTTTTCCCCCCAAAACAAAGGGAATTTCTGTATTTTTTGCCCCAAGATAAGGAAAATTTCTGACTTATCACCCTGAAATAAGTGAAATTGCTGTATTTTGCCTCAAAAAAGAAAAATTTCTCTCTCTCTGCCCCCAAATAATGGGAATTTCATCCTTTTTACGTCAAAATAAGGGAAATTTCTGCATTTTTGCCCCAAAATATGGGAACTTTCTGCGTTTTTGCCCCAAAATAAGAAAAATTTCTTCAATTTTGTACCAAAATAAAAGAAATTTCTACCTTTTTGCCCCAAAATAAAAAAAATTCTGCTTTTTTTCTGAAATAAGTGAAATTTCTGCAATTTTGCCCAAAATAAGTGAAATTTCTGCAATTTTGCCCCAAAATAAGGGAAATTTCTGGAATTTTGCCTCAAAATAAGTGGTATTTCTGAGTTTTGCCACAAAATAAGGAGAATTTGTCATTTTGCCCCAACATATAGGGAATTTCTGCCTTTTTGACCCACAATTAGGGGAATTTCTTCAATTTTGCTCCAAAATACGGAGAATTTCTGCCTTTTTGTCCGAAAATAAGAAGAATGCATACCTTTTTGCCAAAAAAAAGGGAAATTTTTTCATTTTTGCTCCAAAATAAGGGGAATTTCTGCATTTGCCTCTAAATAAGTGGAATTTCTGTCTTTTTCCCCCAAAACAAAGGGAATTTCTGTCTTTTTTGCCCCAAAATAAGGAAAATTTCTGACTTATTACCCTGAAATAAGTGAAATTTCTGCAATTTTGCCCCAAAATAAAGAAAATTTCTGCCTTTTTGCCCCCAAATAAGGGGAATTTCAGCCTTTTTACCTCAAAATAAAGGGAATTTCTGCTTTTTTGCCTCTAAATAAGTGGAATTTCTGTCTTTTTTCTCTAAAACACAAGGAATTTCTGTGTTTTTGCCCCAAAATAAGGAAAATTTCTGACTTTTATTCCTTAAATAAGTGAAATTTCTGCTTTTTTGCCCCCAAATAAGGGAATTTCAGATTTTTACCCCAAATAAGCAAAATTTCTGCATTTTTGCCCCAAAATATGGGAAATTTCTGCCTTTTTGCCCCAAAATAAGAAAAATTTCTGCAATTTTGTAACAAAATAAAAGAAATTTCTGCCTTTTTGCCCCAAAATAAGAAAATTTATACTTTTTTTTCTGAAATAACTGAAATTTCTGCAATTTTGCAGCAAAATAAATGAAATTTCTGAGTTTTGCCCCAAAATAAGGAGAATTTCTGTCTTTTTGCCCCAACATATAAGGAATTTCTGCCTTTTTCCCCACAATTAGAGGAATTTCTGCAATTTTGCTCCAAAATACGGGGAATTTCTGCCTTTTTGTCTGAAAATAAGAAGAATGCATACCTTTTTGCCATAAAAAGGGAAATTTTTTCATTTTTGCTCCAAAATAAGAAGAATTTCTGCTTTTTTCCTCTAAATAATTCGAATTTCTGTTTTTTCCTCCAAAACAAATAGAATTTCTGTCTTTTTTGCCCCAAAATAAAGAAAATTTCTGATTTATTACCCTGAAATAAGTGAAATTTCTGCAATTTTTCCTCTAAATAAGAGAAATTTCTGCCTTTTTGCACCCAAATAAGGGGAATTTCAGCCTTTTTACCTCTAAATAAAGGGAATTTCTGCATTTTTGCTTCAAAATATGGGAAATTTCTGCCTTTTTGCCCTAAAATAAAAAAATTTCTGCTTTTTTTCCCTGAAATAAGTGAAATTTCTGAACTTTTGCCCCAAAATAAGTGAAATTTCTGCAATTTGGCCCCAAAATATGGGAAATTTCTGGAATTTTGCCCCAAAATAAGTGGTATTTCTCAATTTTGCCCCAAAATAAGAAGAATGTCTGTCTTTTTGCCCCAATTATAGGGAATTTCTGCCTTTTTCCCCACAATTAGGGGAATTTCTGCAATGTTGCTCAAAATACAGGGAATTTCTGCCTTTTTGCCTGAAAATAAGAAGAATGCATACCTTTTTGCCATTAAAAAAGGGAAATTTCTTCATTTTTGCTTCAAAATAAGGTGATTTTCTGCATTTTGACTCTAAATAAGTGGAATTTCTGTATTTTTCCCCCAAAACAAAGGGAATTTCTGTTTTTTTTCTTCCAAAATAAAAAAAATTTCTTACTTATTGCCCTGAAATAACTGAAATTTCTTCAATTTTGCCCCAAAATAAGGGAAATTACTGCCTTTTTGCCCCCAAATAAGGGTAATTTCAGCCTTTTTACCTCAAAATAAGAAGAATTTCTGCATTTTTGCCACAAAGTATTAGGAATTTCTGATTTTTGCCCCAAAATAAGGAAAATATCTGCCTTTTTTCCCTGAAATAAGTGAAATTTCTGCAATTTTGCCCCAAAATAAGGGAAATTTCGGCCTTTTTACCCCCAAATAAGGGGAATTTCACCCTTTTTACCTCAAAATAAAGGGAATTTCTGCATTTTTGCCACAAAATATTAGGAATTTCTGCCTTTTTGCCCCAAAATAAGGAAAATTTCTGCCTTTTTTCCCTGAAATGAGTGAAATTTCCGCAATTTTGGCCCAAAATAAGTGAAATTTCTGCCTTTTTGCCCCCAAATAAGGGGAATTTTAGCCTTTTTACCTCAAAATAAAAGGAATTTCTGCATTTTTGCCCCAAAATATGGGAAATTTCTGCCTTTTTGCCCCAAAATAAGAAAAATTTCTGCAATTTTGTACCAAAATAAAAGAAATTTCTGCCTTTTTGCTTCCAAATAGAAAAATTTCTACTTTTTTTTCTGAAAAAAGTGAAATTTCTGAAATTTTGCCCCAAAATAAGTGAAATTTCTACAATTTTGCCCCAAAATAAGTGAAATTTCTGGAATTTTGCCCCAAAATAAGTGGAATTTCTGTCTTTTTCCCCCAAAACAAAGGGAATTTCTCTATTTTTTCCCCAAGATAAGGAAAATTTCTGACTTATTACCCTGAAATAAGTGAAATTGCTGCAATTTTTCCTCAAAATAAGAAAAATTTCTTTCTTCTTGCCCCCAAATAAGGAGAATTTCAGCCATTTTGCGTCAAAAAAGGGAAATTTCTGCAGTTTTGCCCCAAAATATGGGAAATTTCTGCGTTTTTGCCCCAAAATAAGAAAAATTTCTTCAATTTTGTACCAAAATAAAAGAAATTTCTGCCTTTTTGTCCCGAATAAAAAAAATTCTGCTTTTAATCTGAAATAAGTGAAATTTCTGCAATTTTGCCCAAAATAAGTGAAATTTCTGCAATTTTGCCCCAAAATAAGTGAAATTTCTGGAATTTTGCCCCAAAATAAGTGGAATTTCTGAGTTTTGCCCCAAAATAAGGAGAATTTCTGTCTTTTTGCCTCAACATATAGGGAATTTCTGCCTTTTTGCCCCACAATTAGGGGAATTTCTGCAATTTTGCTCCAAAATACAGGGAATTTCTGCCTTTTTGCCCGAAAATAAGAATGCATACCTTTTTGCCATAAAAAAGGAAAATTTCTTCATTTTTGCTCCAAAATAAAGGGAATTTTTGCTTTTTTGCCTCTAAATAAGTGGAATTTCTGTCTTTTTCCCCCAAAACAAAGGGAATTTCTGTCTTTTTTGCCCCAAAATAAGGAAAATTTCTGACTTATTACCCTGAAATAAGTGAAATTTCTGCAATTTTGCCCCAAAATAAAGAAAATTTCTGCCTTTTTGCCCCCATATAAGGGGAATTTCAGCCTTTTTACCTCAAAATAAGGGGAATTTCTGCTTTTTTGCCTCTAAATAAGTGGAATTTCTGTCTTTTTTCTCTAAAACACAAGGAATTTCTGTGTTTTTGCCCCAAAATAAGGAAAATTTCTGACTTTTATTCCTTAAATAAGTGAAATTTCTGCTTTTTTGCCCCCAAATAAGGGAATTTCAGATTTTTACCCCAAATAAGCAAAATTTCTGCATTTTTGCCCCAAAATATGGGAAATTTCTGCCTTTTTGCCCCAAAATAAGAAAAATTTCTGCAATTTTGTAACAAAATAAAAGAAATTTCTGCCTTTTTGCCCCAAAATAAGAAAATTTATACTTTTTTTTCTGAAATAACTGAAATTTCTGCAATTTTGCAGCAAAATAAATGAAATTTCTGAGTTTTGCCCCAAAATAAGGAGAATTTCTGTCTTTTTGCCCCAACATATAAGGAATTTCTGCCTTTTTGCCCCACAATTAGAGGAATTTCTGCAATTTTGCTCCAAAATACGGGGAATTTCTGCCTTTTTGTCTGAAAATAAGAAGAATGCATACCTTTTTGCCATAAAAAGGGAAATTTTTTCATTTTTGCTCCAAAATAAGAAGAATTTCTGCTTTTTTCCTCTAAATAATTCGAATTTCTGTTTTTTCCCCCAAAACAAATAGAATTTCTGTCTTTTTTGCCCCAAAATAAAGAAAATTTCTGATTTATTACCCTGAAATAAGTGAAATTTCTGCAATTTTTCCTCTAAATAAGAGAAATTTCTGCCTTTTTGCACCCAAATAAGGGGAATTTCAGCCTTTTTACCTCTAAATAAAGGGAATTTCTGCATTTTTGCTTCAAAATATGGGAAATTTCTGCCTTTTTGCCCTAAAATAAAAAAATTTCTGCTTTTTTTCCCTGAAATAAGTGAAATTTCTGAACTTTTGCCCCAAAATAAGTGAAATTTCTGCAATTTGGCCCCAAAATATGGGAAATTTCTGGAATTTTGCCCCAAAATAAGTGGTATTTCTCAATTTTGCCCCAAAATAAAAAGAATGTCTGTCTTTTTGCCCCAATTATAGGGAATTTCTGCCTTTTTCCCCACAATTAGGGGAATTTCTGCAATGTTGCTCAAAATACAGGGAATTTCTGCCTTTTTGCCTGAAAATAAGAAGAATGCATACCTTTTTGCCATTAAAAAAGGGAAATTTCTTCATTTTTGCTTCAAAATAAGGTGATTTTCTGCATTTTGACTCTAAATAAGTGGAATTTCTGTATTTTTCCCCCAAAACAAAGGGAATTTCTGTCTTTTTTCTTCCAAAATAAAAAAAATTTCTTACTTATTACCCTGAAATAACTGAAATTTCTTCAATTTTGCCCCAAAATAAGGGAAATTACTGCCTTTTTGCCCCCAAATAAGGATAATTTCAGCCTTTTTACCTCAAAATAAGAAGAATTTCTGCATTTTTGCCACAAAGTATTAGGAATTTCTGATTTTTGCCCCAAAATAAGGAAAATATCTGCCTTTTTTCCCTGAAATAAGTGAAATTTCTGCAATTTTGCCCCAAAATAAGGGAAATTTCGGCCTTTTTACCCCCAAATAAGGGGAATTTCACCCTTTTTACCTCAAAATAAAGGGAATTTCTGCATTTTTGCCACAAAATATTAGGAATTTCTGCCTTTTTGCCCCAAAATAAGGAAAATTTCTGCCTTTTTTCCCTGAAATGAGTGAAATTTCCGCAATTTTGGCCCAAAATAAGTGAAATTTCTGCCTTTTTGCCCCCAAATAAGGGGAATTTTAGCCTTTTTACCTCAAAATAAAAGGAATTTCTGCATTTTTGCCCCAAAATATGGGAAATTTCTGCCTTTTTGCCCCAAAATAAGAAAAATTTCTGCAATTTTGTACCAAAATAAAAGAAATTTCTGCCTTTTTGCTTCCAAATAGAAAAATTTCTACTTTTTTTTCTGAAAAAAGTGAAATTTCTGAAATTTTGCCCCAAAATAAGTGAAATTTCTACAATTTTGCCCCAAAATAAGTGAAATTTCTGGAATTTTGCCCCAAAATAAGTGGAATTTCTGTCTTTTTCCCCCAAAACAAAGGGAATTTCTCTATTTTTTCCCCAAGATAAGGAAAATTTCTGACTTATTACCCTGAAATAAGTGAAATTGCTGCAATTTTTCCTCAAAATAAGAAAAATTTCTTTCTTCTTGCCCCCAAATAAGGAGAATTTCAGCCATTTTGCGTCAAAAAAGGGAAATTTCTGCAGTTTTGCCCCAAAATATGGGAAATTTCTGCGTTTTTGCCCCAAAATAAGAAAAATTTCTTCAATTTTGTACCAAAATAAAAGAAATTTCTGCCTTTTTGTCCCGAATAAAAAAAATTCTGCTTTTAATCTGAAATAAGTGAAATTTCTGCAATTTTGCCCAAAATAAGTGAAATTTCTGCAATTTTGCCCCAAAATAAGTGAAATTTCTGGAATTTTGCCCCAAAATAAGTGGAATTTCTGAGTTTTGCCCCAAAATAAGGAGAATTTCTGTCTTTTTGCCTCAACATATAGGGAATTTCTGCCTTTTTGCCCCACAATTAGGGGAATTTCTGCAATTTTGCTCCAAAATACAGGGAATTTCTGCCTTTTTGCCCGAAAATAAGAATGCATACCTTTTTGCCATAAAAAAGGAAAATTTCTTCATTTTTGCTCCAAAATAAAGGGAATTTTTGCTTTTTTGCCTCTAAATAAGTGGAATTTCTGTCTTTTTCCCCCAAAACAAAGGTAATTTCTGTCTTTTTTGCCCAAAAATAAGGAAATTTTCTGACTTATTACCCTGAAGTAAGTGAAATTTATGCAATTTTGCCCCAAAATAAGGGGAATTTCTGCTTTTTTGTCTCTAATTAAGTGGAATTTATGTATTTTTCCCCAAAACAAAGGGAATTTCTGTCTTTTTTGGGCAAAATAAGGAAAATTTCTGACTTATTACCATGAAATAAGGGAAATTTCTGGAATTTTGCCCCAAATAAAGGAAATTTCTGCCTTTTTGCCCGAAAATAAGAAGAATGCATAACTATTTGCCATAAAAAAGAAAAATTTCTTCATTTTTGCTCCAAAATAAAGAAAATTTTTGCTTTTATGCCTCTAAATATGTGGAATTTCTGTCTTTGTCCCCCAAAACAAAGGGAATTTCTGTATTTTTGCCCCAAAATAAGGAAAGTTTCTGACTTATTACCCTGAAATAAGTGAAATTTCTGCAATTTTTCCCCAAAATAAGGGAAATTTCTCCCTTTTTGCCCCCAAATAACGGAAATTTCAGCACTTTTTACCTAAAAATAAGGGGAATTTCTGCATTTTTGCCCCAAAATATGGGAAATTTCTGCCATTTTGCCCAAAATAAAAAAATTTTCTGCAATTTTGTACCAAAATAAAAGAAATTTTTGCCTTTTTGCCCCAGAAGAAGAAAATTTCTGCTTTTTTTAACTTAAATAAGTGAAATTTCTGCAATTTTGCCCCAAAATAAGTGAAATTTCTGCAATTTTGCCCCAAAATAAGGGAAATTTCTGGAATTTTGCCTTAAAATAAGTGGAATTTCTGAGTTTTGCCCTAAAATAAGAAGAATTTCTGTCTTTATGCCATAAAATATAGGGAATTTCTGCCTTTTTGCCCCACAATTAGGGGAATTTCTGCAATTTTGCTCCAAAATACGGGAAATTTCTGGTTTTTGCCCGAAAATAAAAAGAATGCATACCTTTTTGCCATAAAAAAGGGAAATTTCTTCATTTTTGCTCCAAAATAAGGGGAATTTCTGCTTTTTTGCCTCTAAATAAGTGGAATTTTGTCTTTTTCCACCAAAACAAAGGGAATTTCTGTCTTTTTTGCCCCAAAATAAAAAAAAATTCTGACTTATTATCCTGACATAAGTGAAATTTCTCCAATTTTGCCCCAAAATAAGTGAAATTTCTGCAATTTTGCCACAAAATAAGGAAAATTTCTGCCTTTTTTCCCTGAAATATGTGAAATTTCTGCAATTTTGCCCCAAAATAAAAGAAATGTCTGCCTTTTTGCCCCCAAATAGGAAAATTTCATCCTTTTTACCTCAAAAAAGGGGGAATTTCTGCATTTTTGCCCTAAAATATGGGAAATTTCTGCCTTTTTGCCCCCAAATAAGAAAAACTTCTGAAATTTTTTACCAAAATATAAGAAATTTCTGCCTTTTTGCCCCAAAATAAAATAATTTCTGATTTTTTCCCATAAATAAGTGAAACTTCAGCAATTAAGCCCCAAAATAAGTGAAATTTCTGCAATTTTGCTCCAAAATAAGGGAAATTTCTGGAATTTTGCCCCAAAATAAGTGGAATTTCTGAGTTTTGCCCGAAAATAAGGAGGATTTCGGTCTTTTTGCACTAACATATAGGGAATTTCTGCCTTTTTGCCCCACAATTAGGGGAATTTCTGCAATTTTGCTCCAAAATACGGGGAATTTCTGCTTTTTAGCCTAAAAATAAGGGGAATGTATACCTTTTGCTACAAAAAAGGGAAATTTCTTCATTTTTGCTAAAAAATAAAAGGAATTTCTGCTTTTTGCCTCTAAAAAAGTGGAATTACTGTGTTTTCCCCACAAAACAAAGGGAATTTCTGTGTTTTTTGCCCAAAATAAGGAAAATTTCTGACTTATTACCCTGAAATAAGAGAAATTTCTGCAATTTTGCCCCAAAATAAGGGAAATTTCTGCCTTTTTGCCCCCAAATAAAGGGAATTTCAGCCTTTTTCCTCAAAATAAGAAGAATTTCTGCATTTTTGCCCCAAAATATGGGAAATTTCTGCATTTTTGCTCCAAAGTAAGAAAATTTCTGCAATTTTGTACCAAAATAAAAGAAATTTCTGCCTTTTTGCCCCAAAATAAGAAAATTTCAGCTTTTTTTTCTGAAATAAGTGAAATTTCTGCAATTTTGCCCCAAAATAAGGGAAATTTCTGGAATTTTGCCCTAAAATAAGTAAACTTCTGAGTTTTGCCCGAAAATAAGGAGAATTTCTGTCTTTTTGCACCAACATATAGGGAATTTCTGCCTTTTTGTTCCACAATTAGGGGAATTTCTGCAATTTTCCTCCAAAATACGGGGAATTTCTGCCTTTTTGCCCAAAAATAAGAAGAATGCATACCTTTTTGCCATAAAAAAGGGAAATTTCTTCATTTTTCCCCAAATAAGAGGAATTTCTGCATTTTTGACTTTAAATAAGTAGAATTTCTGTCTTTTTCCCCCAAAACAAAGGAAATTTCTGTCCTTTTAGCCCCAAAATAAAGAAAATTACTGACTTATTACCCTGAAATAAGTGAAATTTCTGCAATTTTGCCCCAAAATAAGGGAAATTACTGCTTTTTGCCCCAAAATAAGGGGAATTTCAGCCTTTTTACCTCAAAATAAGGGGAATTTCTAGATTTTTGCCACAAAATATTAGGAATTTCTGCCTTTTTGCCCCAAAATAAGGAAAATTTCTGCCTTTTTTTCCTGAAATAAGTGAAATTTCTGCAATTTTGCCCCAAAATAAGTGAAATTTCTGCAATTTTGCCATAAAATAAGGTAAATTTCTGGAATTTTGCCCCAAATAAGTGGAATTTCTGAGTTTTGCCCCAAAGTAAGGAGAATTTCTGTCTTTTTGCCCCAACATATAGGGAATTTCTACTTTTGCCCAACAATTAGGGGAATTTCTGCAATTTTGCTCCAAAATACGGGGCATTTCTGCCTTTTTGCCCGAAAATAAGAATGCATAACTTTTTGCCATAAAAAAGGGAAATTTCTTCATTTTTGCTCCAAAATAATGAAAATTTCTGCTTTTTTGCCTCTAAATAAGTGGAATTTCTGTGTTTTTCCCCCAAACCAAAGGGAATTTCTGTATTTTTTGCCCCAAGATAAAGAAAATTTCTGACTTATTACCCTGAAATAAGTGAAATTGCTGTAATTTTGCCTCAAAATAAGAAAAATTTCTCTCTCTTTGCCCCCAAATAATGGGAATTTCATCATTTTTACGTCAAAATAAGGGAAATTTCTGCATTATTGCCCCAAAATATGGGAAATTTCTGCGTTTTTGCCCCAAAATAAAAAAAAATTTCTTCAATTTTGTACCAAAATAAAGAAATTTCTGCCTTTTTGCCTCAAAATAAAAAATTTCTGCTTTTTTTCTGAAATAAGTGAAATTTCTGCAATTTTGCCCAAAATAAGTGAAATTTCTGCAATTTTTCCCCAAAATAAGGGAAATTTCTGGAATTTTGCCCCAAAATAAGTGGTATTTCTGAGTTTTGCCCCAAAATGAGAATTTCTGCCTTTTTGCCCCAACATATAGGGAATTTCTGCCTTGTTGCCACACAATTAGGGGAATTTCTTCAATTTTGCTCAAAAATACGGGGAATTTCTGCCTTTTTGCCCAAAAATAAGTAGAATTCATACCTTTTTGCCATAAAAAAGGGAAATTTCTTCATTTTTGCTTCAAAATGAGGGGAATTTCTGCTTTTTTGCCTCTAAATAAGTGGAATTTCTTTTTTCCCCAAAACAAAAGGAATTTCTGTCTCTTTGCCCCAAAATAAGGAAAATTTCTGACTTTTTTCCCTGAAATAAGTGAAATTTCTGCAATTTTGCCCCAAATAAGTGAAATTTCTGCTTTTTTGCCTCCAAATAAGGGAATTTCAGACTTTTTACCCCAAAATAAAAGGAATTTCTGCATTTTTGCACCAAAATATGGGAAATTTCTGCCTTTTTGCCCCAAAATAAGAAAAATTTCTGCAATTTTGTACCAAAATAAAAGAAATTTCTGCCTTTTTGCCCCAAAATAAGAAAATTTCTGCTTTTTTTTTTCTGAAATAACTGAAATTTCTGCAATTTTACCCCAAAATAAGTGAAATTTCTGAGTTTTGCCACAAAATAAGGAGAATTTCTGTTTTTTTGGCCCAACATATAATAAATTTCTGCCTTTTTGCCCCACAATAAGGGGAATTTCTGCAATTTTGCTCCAAAATACGAGGAATTTCTGCCTTTTTGTCTGAAAATAAGAAGAATGCTTACCTTTTTGCCATAAAAAAAGGAAATTTTTTCATTTTTGCTCCAAAATAAGAAGAATTTCTGTTTTCTTACTCTAAATAATTCGAATTTCTGATTTTTCCCCCAAAACAAAGGGAATTTCTTTCTTTTTTGCCCCAAAATAAAGAAAATTTCTGATTTATTACCCTGAAATAATGAAATTTCTGCAATTTTGCCTCAAAATAAGAGAAATTTCTGCCTTTTTGCCCCCAAATAAGGGGAATTTCAGCCTTTTTACCTCAAAATACGGAAAATTTCTGAATTTTTGCTTGAAAATATGGGAAATTTAGCCTTTTTGCCCCAAAATAAGAAAATTTTTGCTTTTTTTCCTTGAAATAAGTGAAATTTCTGAAATTTTGCCCCAAAATAAGTGGAATTTCATAGTTTTGCTACAAAATAAGAAGAATGTCTGTCTTTTTGCCCAAACATATAGGGAATTTCTGCCTTTTTGCCACACAATTAGTGGAATTTCTGCAATGTTGCTCAAAATACGGGGAATTTCTGCCTTTTTGCCTGAAAATAGAAAAATGCATACCTTTTTGCCATAAAAAAGGGAAATTTCTTCATTTTTGATCCAAAATAAGGGGAATTTCTGCCTTTTTGACTCTAAATAAGTGGAATTTCTGTCTTTTTCCCCCAAAACAAAGGAAATTTCTGTCTTTTTTGTTCCAAAATAAGGAAAATTTCTTACTTATTACCCTGAAATAAGTGAAATTTCTGCAATTTTGCCCCAAAATAAGGGAAATTACTGCCTTTTTGCCCCCAAATAAGGGGAATTTCAGCCTTTTTACATCTAAATAAGGGGAATTTCTGCATTTTTGCCACAAAATATTAGGAATTTCTGTTTTTTGCCCCCAAATAAGAAAAATTTCTGCCTTTTTTTCACTGACATAAGTGAAATTTCTGCAATTTTGCCCCAAAATAAGTGAAATTTCTGCAATTTTGCCCGAAAATAAGGTAAATTTCTGGAATTTTGCCCCAAATAAATGGAATTTCTGAGTTTTGCCCCATAATAAGGAGAATTTCTGTCTTTTTGCTCCAACATATAGGGAATTTCTACGTTTTTGCCTGACAATTAGGGGAATTTCTGCAATTTTGCTCCAAAATACGGGGAATTTCTGCCTTTTTGCCCGAAAATAAGAAGAATGCATACCTTTTTGCCATATAAAAGGGAAATTTCTTCATTTTTGCTCCAAAATAAAGAAAATTTCTGCTTTTTTGCCTCTAAATAAGTGTAATTTCTGTTTTTTTCCCCCAAAACAGAGGGAATTTCTGTCTTTTTTGCCCCAAAATAAGGAAAATTTCTGCCTTTTTCCCTGAAATAAGTGAAATTTCTGCAATTTTGGCCCAAAAATAAGTGAAATTTCTGCCTTTTTGCCCCCAAATAAGGGGAATTTTAGCCTTTTTACCTCAAAATAAGGGGAATTTCTGCATTTTTGCCCCAAAATATGGGAAATTTCTGCCTTTTTGCCCCAAACTAAGAAAAATTTCTGCAATTTTGTACCAAAATAAAAGAAATTTTTGCCCTTTTGCTTCCAAATAAAAAAATTTCTACTTTTTTCTGAAAAAAGTGAAATTTCTGAAATTTTGCCCCAAAATAAGTGAAATTTCTACAATTTTGCCCCAAAATAAGTGTAATTTCTGAGTTTTGCCCAAAAATAAGGAGAAATTCTGTATTTTTGCCTCAACATATTGGGAATTTCTGCATTTTTGCCCCACAATTTGGGAAATTTCTATAATTTTGCTCTAAAATAAGAAGAATTTCTGCCTTTTTGCCCAAAAATAAGAAGAATGCATACCTTTATGCCCTTAAAAAGTGAAATTTCTTAATTTTTGCTCCAAAATAAGGGGAATTTCTGCTTTTTTGCCTCTAAAAAAGTGGAATTTCTGTCTTTTTCCCCCCAAAACAAAGGTTATTTCTGTTTTCTGGCTCCAAAATAAGTTAAATTTCTGACTTATTACCCTGAAATAAGTGAAATTTCTGCAATTTTGCCCCAAAATAAGAGAAATTTCTGCCTTTTTGCCCCCAAATAAAGGGAATTTCAGCCTTTTACCTCAACATAAGAGAAATTTCTGCATTTTTACCCCAAAATATGGGAAATTTCTGCCTTTTTGCCCCAAAATAAAAAAAATTCTGCATTTTGTAACAAAATAAAAGAAATTTCTGCCTTTTAGCCCCAAAATAAGAAAATTTCTGCTTTTTTTTTCTGAAATAAGTGAAATTTCTGCAATTTTGCCCCAAAATAATTTAAATTTCTGAGTTTTGCCCTAAAATAAGGAGAATTTCTGTCTTTTTGCCCCAACATATAGGGAATTACTGCATTTTTGCGCCACAATTAGGGGAATTTTCGCAATTTTGCTCTAAAATACGGGGAATTTCTGCCTTTTTTGTCCGAAAATAATAATAATGCATACCTTTTTGCCATAAAAAAGGGAATTTTCTTCATTTTTCTCCAAAATAAGGGGAATTTCTGCATTTGCCTCTAAATAAGTGGAATTTCTGTCTTTTTCCCCAAAAAACAAAGGGAATTTCTGTCTTTTTTGCCCCAAAATAAGGAAAATTTCTGACTTATTACTCTGAAATAAGTGAAATTTCTGCAATTTTGCCCCAAAATAAGAGAAATTTCTGTTTTTTAACCCCAAATAAGGGGAATTTCAGCATTTTACCTCAAAATAAGGGGAATTTCTGCATTTTTTCCCCAAAATATGGGAAATTTTTGCCTTTTTGCCAAAAATAAGAAAAAATTTCTGCAATTTTGTACCAAAATATGGGAAATTTCTGACTTTTTGCCCCAAAATAAGGAAAATTTCTGCCTTTTTTCTCTGAAATAAGTGAAATTTCTCCAATTTTGTCCCAAAATAAGTGCAATTTCTGCAATTTTGCCCCAAAATAAGGGAAATTTCTGGAATTTTGCCCCAAAATATGTGGAATTTCTGAGTTTTGCCCCAAAATAGCAGAATTTCTGTCTTTTTGCCCCAACATATAGGGAATTTCTGCCTTTTTGCCCCACAATTAGGTTAATTTCTGCAATTTTGTTCCAAAATACAGAGAATTTCTGCCTTTTTGCCCGAAAATAAGAAGAATGCATACCTTTTTGCCATAAAAAAGGGAAATTTCTGTAATTTTGCTCCAAAATAAGGGGAATTTCTGCTTTTTGCCTCTAAATATGTGGAGTTTCTCTCTTTTTCCCCCAAAACAAAGAAAATTTTTGTCTTTTTTGCAACAAAATAAAGAAATTTTCTGACTTATTACCCTGAAATAAGTGAAATTTCTGCAATTTTGCCCCAAAATAAGGGAAATTTCTGCCCTTTTGCCCCCAAATAAGAGGAATTTCACCCTTTTACCTCAAAATAAGAAGAATTTCTGCATTTTTGCAACAAAATATTAGGAATTTCTGCCTTTTTGCCCCAAAATAAGGAAAATTTCTGCCTTTTTTCCCTGAAATAAGTGAAATTTCTGCAATTTTGCCCCAAAATAAGGGACATCTCTGGAATTTTGCCCCAAAATAAGTGGAATTTCTGAGTTATGCCCAAAAATAAGGAGAATTTATGTCTTTTTGCCCTAACATATAGGGAATTTCTGCCTTTTTGCCCCACAATTAGGGGAATTTCTAGAATTTTGCTCCAAAATACGGGGAATTTTTGCTTTTTAGGCCGAAAATAAAGGGAATGTATACCTTTTGGCACAAAAAAGGGAAATCTTCATTTTTGCTTCAAAATAAGGGGAATTTCTGCTTTTTTGCCTCTAAATAAGTGGAATTTCTGTCTTTTTCCCCCCAAAACAAAGGGAATTTCTGTATTTTTTGCCCCAAGATAAGGAAAATTTCTGACTTATCACCCTGAAATAAGTGAAATTGCTGTATTTTGCCTCAAAATAAGAAAAATTTCTCCCTTTTTGCCCCCAAATAAGGGAAATTTCAGCCTTTTTACGTCAAAAAAAAAAAGAAATTTCTGCATTTTTGCCCAAAATATGGGAACTTTCTGCGTTTTTGTTCCAAAATAAGAAAAATTTCTTCAATTTTGTACCAAAATAAAAGAAATTTCTGCCATTTTGCCCCAAAATAAAAAAATTTCTGCTTTTTTTCTGAAATAAGTGAAATTTCTGCAATTTTGCCCAAAATAAGTGAAATTTCTGCAATTTTGCCCCAAAATAAGGGAAATTTCTGGAATTTTGCCTCAAAATAAATGGTATTTCTGAGTTTTGCCACAAAATAAGGAGAATTTCTGTCCTGTTGCCCCAACATATAGGGAATTTCTGCCTTTTTGCCCCACAATTAGGGGAATTTCTGCAATTTTGCTCCAAAATACGGAGAATTTCTGCCTTTTTGTCCGAAAATAAGAAGAATGCATACCTTTTTGCCATAAAAAAGGGAAATTTCTTCATTTTTGCTTCAAAATAAGGGGAATTTCTGCATTTGCCTCTAAATAAGTGGAATTTCTGTCTTTTTCCCCCAAAACAAAGGGAATTTCTGTCTTTTTTGCCCCAAAATAAGGAAAATTTCTGACTTATTACCCTGAAATAAGTGAAATTTCTGCAATTTTGCCCCAAAATAAAGGAAATTTCTGCCTTTTTGCCCCCAAATAAGGGGAATTTCAGCCTTTTTACCTCAAAATAAGGGGAATTTCTGCTTTTTTGCCTCTAAATAAGTGGAATTTCTGTCTTTTTTCTCTAAAACAAAAGGAATTTCTGTCTTTTTGCCCCAAAATAAGGAAAATTTCTGACTTTTTTTCCTTAAATAAGTGAAATTTCTGTATTTTTGCCCCCAAATAAGGGAATTTCAGACTTTTTACCCCAATATAAGGGGAATTTTTGCATTTTTGCCCCAAAATATGGGAAATTTCTGCCTTTTTGCCCCAAAATAATAAATATTAATGCAATTTTGTACCAAAATAAAAGAAATTTCTGCCTTTTTGCCCCAAAATAAGAAAATTTATGCTTTTTTTTCTGAAATAACTGAAATTTCTGCAATTTTGCCCCAAAATAAGTGAAATTTCTGAGTTTTGCCACAAAATAAGGAGAATTTCTGTCTCTTTGCCCCAACATATAAGGAATTTCTGCCTTTTTGCCCCACAATTAGAGGAATTTCTGCAATTTTGCTCCAAAATACGAGGAATTTCTGCCTTTTTGTCTGAAAATAAGAAGAATGCATACCTTTTTGCCATAAAAAAGGGAAATTTTTTCATTTTTGCTCCAAAATAAGAAGAATTTCTGCTTTTTTCCTCTAAATAATTCGAATTTCTGTTTTTTCCCCCAAAACAAATAGAATTTCTGTCTTTTTTGCCCCAAAATAAAGAAAATTTCTGATTTATTACCCTGAAATAAGTGAAATTTCTGCAATTTTGCCTCTAAATAAGAGAAATTTCTGCCTTTTTGCACCCAAATAAGGGGAATTTCAGCCTTTTTACCTCAAAATAAGGGGAATTTCTGCATTTTTGCTTCAAAATATGGGAAATTTCTGCTTTTTTGCCCCAAAATTAAAAAATTTCTGCTTTTTTTCCCTGAAATAAGTGAAATTTCTGAAATTTTGCCCCAAAATAAGTGAAATTTCTGCAATTTGGTCCCAAAATATAGGAAATTTCTGGAATTTTGCCCCAAAATAAGTGGAATTTCTCAGTTTTGCCCCAAAATAAGAAGAATGTCTGCCTTTTTGCCCCAACATATAGGGAATTTCTGCCTTTTTGCCCCACAATTAGGGGAATTTCTGCAATGTTGCTCAAAATACAGGGAATTTCTGCCTTTTTGCCTGAAAATAAGAAGAATGCATAACTTTTTGCAATAAAAAAAATTTCTTTATTTTTGCTTCAAAATAAGGGGAATTTCTGCATTTTTGACTCTAAATAAGTGGAAGTTCTGTCTTTTTCCCCCAAAACAAAGGGAATTTCTGTCTTTTTTCTTCCAAAATAAAAAAAAATTTCTTACTTATTACCCTGAAATAACTGAAATTTCTTCAATTTTGCCCCAAAATAAGGGAAATTACTGCCTTTTTGCCCCCAAATAAGGGTAATTTTAGCCTTTTTACCTCAAAATAAGGGGAATTTCTGCATTTTTGCCACAAAATATTAGGAATTTCTGCTTATTGCCCCAAAATAAGGAAAATTTCTGCCTTTTTTCCCTGAAATAAGTGAAATTTCTGCAATTTTGCCCCAAAATAAGTGAAATTTCTGCAATTTTGTTCTAAAATAAGGTAAATTTCTGGAATTTTGCCCCAAATAAGTGGAATTTCTGAGTTTCGCCCCAAAATAAGGAGAATTTCTGTCTTTTTGCTCCAACATATAGGGAATTTCTACCTTTTTGCCCGACAATTAGAGGAATTTCTGCAATTTTGCTCCAAAATACGGGGAATTTCTGCCTTTTTCCCGAAAATAAGAAGAATGCATACCTTTTTGCCATATAAAAAAGAAATTTCTTCATTTTTGCTCCAAAATAAGGAAAATTTCTGCTTTTTTGCCTCTAAATAAGTGTAATTTCTGTTTTTTTCCCCCAAAACAGAGGGAATTTCTGTCTTTTTTGCCCCAAAATAAGGAAAATTTCTGACTTATTACCCTGAAATAAGTGAAATTTCTGCAATTTTGCCCCAAAATAAAGGAAATTTCTGCCTTTTTGCCCCCAAATAAGGGGAATTTCAGCCTTTTTACCTCAAAATAAGGGAAATTTCTGCTTTTTTGCCTCTAAATAAGTGAAATTTCTGTCTTTTTTCTCTAAAACAAAAGGAATTTCTGTCTTTTTGCCCCAAAATAAAGAAAATTTCTGACTTTTTTTCCTTAAATAAGTGAAATTTCTGCTTTTTTGCCCCCAAATAAGGGAATTTCAGACTTTTTACCCCAAAATAAGGGGAATTTTTGCATTTTTGCCCCAAAATATGGGAAATTTCTGCCTTTTTGCCCCAAAATAAGAAAAATTAATACAATTTTGTACCAAAATAAAAGAAATTTCTGCCTTTTTGCCCCAAAATAAGAAAATTTATGCTTTTTTTTCTGAAATAACTGAAATTTCTGCAATTTTGCCCCAAAATAAGTGAAATTTCTGAGTTTTGCCACAAAATAAGGAGAATTTCTGTCTCTTTGCCCCAACATATAAGGAATTTCTGCTTTTTGCCCCACAATTAGAGGAATTTCTGCAATTTTGTTCCAAAATACGAGGAATTTCTGCCTTTTTGTCTGAAAATAAGAAGAATGCATACCTTTTTGCCATAAAAAAGGGAAATTTTTTCATTTTTGCTCCAAAATAAGAAGAATTTCTGCTTTTTTCCTCTAAATAATTCGAATTTCTGTTTTTTCCCCCAAAACAAATAGAATTTCTGTCTTTTTTGCCCCAAAATAAAGAAAATTTCTGATTTATTACCCTGAAATATGTGAAATTTCTGCAATTTTGCCTCTAAATAAG
Organism: Micromys minutus; assembly: GCF_963924665.1. Taxonomy (NCBI): domain Eukaryota; kingdom Metazoa; phylum Chordata; class Mammalia; order Rodentia; family Muridae; genus Micromys; species Micromys minutus. The sequence continues at coordinate 11,799 of NW_027667314.1, read as the reverse complement.
AGAAATTTCTGCCTTTTTGCACCCAAATAAGGGGAATTTCAGCCTTTTTACCTCAAAATAAGGGGAATTTCTGCATTTTTGCTTCAAAATATGGGAAATTTCTGCCTTTTTGCCCCAAAATAAAAAAATTTCTGCTTTTTTTCCATGAAATAAGTGAAATTTCTGAAATTTTGCCCCAAAATAAGTGAAATTTCTGCAATTTGGCCCCAAAAGATAGGAAATTTCTGGAATTTTGCCCCAAAATAAGTGGAATTTCTCAGTTTTGCCCCAAAATAAGAAGAATGTCTGCCTTTTTGCCCCAACATATAGGGAATTTCTGCCTTTTTGCCCCACAATTAGGGGAATTTCTGCAATGTTGCTCAAAATACAGGGAATTTCTGCCTTTTTGCCTGAAAATAAGAAGAATGCATAACTTTTTGCAATAAAAAAAATTTCTTTATTTTTGCTTCAAAATAAGGGGAATTTCTGCATTTTTGACTCTAAATAAGTGGAAGTTCTGTCTTTTTCCCCCAAAACAAAGGGAATTTCTGTCTTTTTTCTTCCAAAATAAAAAAAAAATTTCTTACTTATTACCCTGAAATAACTGAAATTTCTTCAATTTTGCCCCAAAATAAGGGAAATTACTGCCTTTTTGCCCCCAAATAAGGGTAATTTCAGCCTTTTTACCTCAAAATAATGGGAATTTCTGCATTTTTGCCACAAAATATTAGGAATTTCTGCTTTTTGCCCCAAAATAAGGAAAATTTCTGCCTTTTTCCCTGAAATAAGTGAAATTTCTGCAATTTTGCCCCAAAATAAGTGAAATTTCTGCAATTTTGTTCTAAAATAAGGTAAATTTCTGGAATTTTGCCCCAAATAAGTGGAATTTCTGAGTTTCGCCCCAAAATAAGGAGAATTTCTGTCTTTTTCCTCCAACATATAGGGAATTTCTACCTTTTTGCCCGACAATTAGAGGAATTTCTGCAATTTTGCTCCAAAGTACGGGGAATTTCTGCCTTTTTCCCGAAAATAAGAAGAATGCATACCTTTTTGCCATATAAAAAAGAAATTTCTTCATTTTTGCTCCAAAATAAAGAAAATTTCTGCTTTTTTGCCTCTATATGAGTGTAATTTCTGTTTTTTTCCCCCAAAACAGAGGGAATTTCTGTCTTTTTTGCCCCAAAATAAGGAAAATTTCTGACTTATTACCCTGAAATAAGTGAAATTTCTGCAATTTTGCCCCAAAATAAGGAAAATTTCGGCCTTTTTACCCCCAAATAAAGGGAATTTCACCGATTCTACCTCAAAATAAAGGGAATTTCTGCATTTTTGCCACAAAATATTAGGAATTTCTGAATTTTTGCCCCAAAATAAAGAAAATTTCTGCCTTTTTTCCCTGAAATAAGTGAAATTTCTGCAATTTTGGCCCAAAATAAGTGAAATTTCTGCCTTTTTGCCCCCAAATAAGGGGAATTTTAGTCTTTTTACCTCAAAATAAGGGGAATTTCTGAATTTTTGCCCCAAAATATGGGAAATTTTTGCCTTTTTGCCCCAAACTAAGAAAAATTTCTGCAATTTTGTACCAAAATAAAAGAAATTTCTGCCTTTTTGCTTCCAAATAAAAAAATTTCTACTTTCTTTCTGAAAAAAGTGAAATTTCTGAAATTTTGCCCCAAAATAAGTGAAATTTCTACAATTTTGCCCCAAAATAAGTGAAATTTCTGGAATTTTGCCCCAAAATAAGTGGAATTTCTGAGTTTTGCACAAAAATAAGGAGAATTTCTGTATTTTTGCCTCAACATTTTGGGAATTTCTGCATTTTTGCCCCACAATTTGGGAAATTTCTGCAATTTTGCTCTAAAATAAGGGGAATTTCTGCCTTTTGCCCAAAAATAAGAAGAATGCATACCTTTATGCCCTTAAAAAGTGAAATTTCTTAATTTTTGCTCCAAAATAAGGGGAATTTCTGCTTTTTTGCCTCTAAAAAAGTGGAATTTCTGTCTTTTTCCCCCCAAAACAAAGGTTATTTCTGTTTTCTGGCTCCAAAATAAGTTAAATTTCTGACTTATTGCCCTGAAATAAGTGAAATTTCTGCAATTTTGCCCCAAAATAAGAGAAATTTCTGCCTTTTTGACCCCAAATAAAGGGAATTTCAGTTTTTTACCTCAAAATAAGAGAAATTTCTGCATTTTTACCAAAATATGGGAAATTTCTGCCTTTTTGCCCCAAAATAAAAAAAAATTCTGCATTTTGTAACAAAATAAAAGAAATTTCTGTCTTTTGGCCCCAAAATAAGAAAATTTCTGCTTTTTTTTCTGAAATAAGTGAAATTTCTGCAATTTTGCCCCAAAATAATTTAAATTTCTGAGTTTTGCCCTAAAATAAGGAGATTTTCTGTCTTTTTGCCCCAACATATAGGGAATTACTGCATTTTTGCGCCACAATTAGGGGAATTTTCGCAATTTTGCTCTAAAATACGGGGAATTTCTGCCTTTTTTGTCCGAAAATAATAATAATGCATACCTTTTTGCCATAAAAAAGGGAATTTTCTTCATTTTTCTCCAAAATGAGGGGAATTTTTGCTTTTATGCCTCTAAATAAGTGGAATTTCTGTCTTTTTCCCCCAAAACAAAGGGAATTTCTGTCTTTTTTGCCCCAAAATAAGGAAAATTTCTGACTTATTACTCTGAAATAAGTGTAATTTCTGCAATTTTGCCCCAAAATAAGAGAAATTTCTGTTTTTTAACCCCAAATAAGGGGAATTTCAGCATTTTACCTCAAAATAAGGGGAATTTCTGCATTTTTTCCCCAAAATATGGGAAATTTTTGCCTTTTTGCCAAAAATAAAAAAAAATTTCTGCAATTTTGTACCAAAATATGGGAAATTTCTGACTTTTTGCCCCAAAATAAGGAAAATTTCTGCCTTTTTTCTCTGAAATAAGTGTAATTTCTCCAATTTTGTCCCAAAATAAGTGCAATTTCTGCAATTTTGCCCCAAAATAAGGGAAATTTCTGGAATTTTGCCCCAAAATATGTGGAATTTCTGAGTTTTGCCCCAAAATAAGCAGAATTTCTGTCTTTTTGCCCCAACATATAGGGAATTTCTGCCTTTTTGCCCCACAATTAGGTTAATTTCTGCAATTTTGTTCCAAAATACAGAGAATTTCTGCCTTTTTGCCCGAAAATAAGAAGAATGCATACCTTTTTGCCATAAAAAAGGGAAATTTCTGTAATTTTGCTCCAAAATAAGGGGAATTTCTGCTTTTTGCCTCTAAATATGTGTAGTTTCTTTCTTTTTCCCCCAAAACAAAGAAAATTTCTGTCTTTTTTGCAACAAAATAAAGAAATTTTCTGACTTATTACCCTGAAATAAGTGAAATTTCTGCAATTTTGCCCCAAAATAAGGGAAATTTTTGCCCTTTTGCCCCCAAATAAGAGGAATTTCACCCTTTTACCTCAAAATAAGGAGAATTTCTGCATTTTTGCAACAAAATATTAGGAATTTCTGCCTTTTTGCCCCAAAATAAGGAAAATTTCTGCCTTTTTTCCCTGAAATAAGTGAAATTTCTGCAATTTTGCCCCAAAATAAGGGACATCTCTGGAATTTTGCCCCAAAATAAGTGGAATTTCTGAGTTTTGCCCAAAAATAAGGAGAATTTATGTCTTTTTGCCCTAACATATAGGGAATTTCTGCCTTTTTGCCCCACAATTAGGGGAATTTCTAGAATTTTGCTCCAAAATACGGGGAATTTTTGCTTTTTAGGCCGAAAATAAAGGGAATGTATACCTTTTGCCACAAAAAAGGGAAATCTTCATTTTTGCTTCAAAATAAGGGGAATTTCTGCTTTTTTGCCTCTAAATAAGTGGAATTTCTGTCTTTTTCCCCCAAAACAAAGGGAATTTCTGTATTTTTTGCCCCAAGATAAGGAAAATTTCTGACTTATCACCCTGAAATAAGTGAAATTGCTGTATTTTGCCTCAAAATAAGAAAAATTTCTCCCTTTTTGCCCCCAAATAAGGGGAATTTCAGCCTTTTTACGTCAAAAAAAAAGGAAATTTCTGCATTTTTGCCCAAAATATGGGAACTTTCTGCGTTTTTGTTCCAAAATAAGAAAAATTTCTTCAATTTTGTACCAAAATAAAAGAAATTTCTGCCTTTTTGCCCCAAAATAAAAAAATTTCCGCTTTTTTTCTGAAATAAGTGAAATTTCTGCAATTTTGCCCAAAATAAGTGAAATTTCTGTAATTTTGCCCCAAAATAAGGGAAATTTCTGGAATTTTGCCTCAAAATAAATGGTATTTCTGAGTTTTGCCACAAAATAAGGAGAATTTCTGTCCTTTTGCCCCAACATATAGGGAATTTCTGCCTTTTTGCCCCACAATTAGGGGAATTTCTGCAATTTTGCTCCAAAATACGAAGAATTTCTGCCTTTTTGTCCGAAAATAAGAAGAATGCATACCTTTTTGCCATAAAAAAGGGAAATTTCTTCATTTTTGCTTCAAAATAAGGGGAATTTCTGCATTTGCCTCTAAATAAGTGGAATTTCTGTCTTTTTCCCCCAAAACAAAGGGAATTTCTGTATTTTTTGCCCCAAAATAAGGAAAATTTCTGACTTATTACCCTGAAATAAGTGAAATTTCTGCAATTTTGCCCCAAAATAAAGGAAATTTCTGCCTTTTTGCCCCCAAATAAGGGGAATTTCAGCCTTTTTACCTCAAAATAAGGGGAATTTCTGCTTTTTGCCTCTAAATAAGTGGAATTTCTCTCTTTTTTCTCTAAAACAAAAGGAATTTCTGTCTTTTTGCCCCAAAATAAGGAAAATTTCTGACTTTTTTTCCTTAAATATGTGAAATTTCTGCATTTTTGCCACCAAATAAGGGAATTTCAGACTTTTTACCCCAAAATAAGGGGAATTTTTGCATTTTTGCCCCAAAATAAGAAAAATTAATGCAATTTTGTACCAAAATAAAAGAAATTTCTGCCTTTTTGCCCCAAAATAAGAAAATTTATGCTTTTTTTTTCTGAAATAACTGAAATTTCTGCAATTTTGCCCCAAAATAAGTGAAATTTCTGAGTTTTGCCACAAAATAAGGAGAATTTCTGTCTCTTTGCCCCAACATATAAGGAATTTCTGCTTTTTGCCCCACAATTAGAGGAATTTCTGCAATTTTGTTCCAAAATACGAGGAATTTCTGCCTTTTTGTCTGAAAATAAGAAGAATGCATACCTTTTTGCCATAAAAAAGGGAAATTTTTTCATTTTTGCTCCAAAATAAGAAGAATTTCTGCTTTTTTCCTCTAAATAATTCGAATTTCTGTTTTTTCCCCCAAAACAAATAGAATTTCTGTCTTTTTTGCCCAAAAATAAAGAAAATTTCTGATTTATTACCCTGAAATAAGTGAAATTTCTGCAATTTTGCCTCTAAATAAGAGAAATTTCTGCCTTTTTGCACCCAAATAAGGGGAATTTCAGCCTTTTTACCTCAAAATAAGGGGAATTTCTGCATTTTTGCTTCAAAATATGGGAAATTTCTGACTTTTGCCCCAAAATAAAAAAATTTCTGCTTTTTTTCCCTGAAATAAGTGAAATTTCTGAAATTTTGCCCCAAAATAAGTGAAATTTCTGCAATTTGGCCCCAAAATATAGGAAAATTCTGGAATTTTGCCCCAAAATAAGTGGAATTTCTCAGTTTTGCCCCAAAATAGGAAGAATGTCTGTCTTTTTGCCCCAACATATAGGGAATTTCTGCCTTTTTGCCCCACAATTAGGGGAATTTCTGCAATGTTGCTCAAAATACAGGGAATTTCTGCCTTTTTGCCTGAAAATAAGAAGAATGCATACCTTTTTGCCATGAAAAAAAATTTCTTCATTTTTGCTTCAAAATAAGGGGAATTTCTGCATTTTTGACTCTAAATAAGTGGAAGTTCTGTCTTTTTCCCCCAAAACAAAGGGAATTTCTGTCTTTTTTCTTCCAAAATAAAAAAAAATTTCTTACTTATTACCCTGAAATAACTGAAATTTCTCCAATTTTGCCCCAAAATAAGGGAAATTACTGCCTTTTTGCCCCCAAATAAGGGTAATTTCAGCCTTTTTACCTCAAAATAAGGGGAATTTCTGCATTTTTGCCACAAAATATTAGGAATTTCTGATTTTTGCCCCAAAATAAGGAAAATTTCTGCCTTTATTCCCTGAAATAAGTGAAATTTCTGCAATTTTGCCCCAAAATAAGTGAAATTTCTGCAATTTTGTTCTAAAATAAGGTAAATTTCAGGAATTTTGCCCCAAATAAGTGGAATTTCTGAGTTTCGCCCCAAAATAAGGAGAATTTCTGTCTTTTTGCTCCAACATATAGGGAATTTCTACCTTTTTGCCCGACAATTAGGGGAATTTCTGCAATTTTGCTTTAAAATACGGGGAATTTCTGCCTTTTTGCTAGAAAATAAGAAGAATGCATACCTTTTTGCCATATAAAAAAGAAATTTCTTCATTTTTGCTCCAAAATAAGGAAAATTTCTGCTTTTTTGCCTCTAAATAAGTGTAATTTCTGTTTTTTTCCCCCAAAACAGAGGAAATTTCTGTCTTTTTTGCCCCAAAATAAGGAAAATTTCTGACTTATTACCCTGAAATAAGTGAAATTTCTGCAATTTTGCCCCAAAATAAGGAAAATTTCGGCCTTTTTACCCCCAAATAAGGGGAATTTCACCGATTCTACCTCAAAATAAAGGGAATTTCTGCATTTTTGCCACAAAATATTAGGAATTTCTGAATTTTTGCCCCAAAATAAGGAAAATTTCTGCCTTTTTTCCCTGAAATAAGTGAAATTTCTGCAATTTTGGCCCAAAATAAGTGAAATTTCTGCCTTTTTGCCCCCAAATAAGGGGAAATTTAGCCTTTTTACCTCAAAATAAGGGGAATTTCTGCATTTTTGCCCCAAAATATGGGAAATTTCTGCCTTTTTGCCCCAAACTAAGAAAAATTTCTGCAATTTTGTACCAAAATAAAAGAAATTTCTGCCCTTTTGCTTCCAAATAAAAAAATTTCTACTTTTTTTCTGAAAAAAGTGAAATTTCTGAAATTTTGCCCCAAAATAAGTGAAATTTCTACAATTTTGCCCCAAAATAAGTGAAATTTCTGGAATTTTGCCCCAAAATAAGTGGAATTTCTGAGTTTTGCACAAAAATAAGGAGAATTTCTGTATTTTTGCCTCAACATATTGGGAATTTCTGCATTTTTGCCCCACAATTTGGGAAATTTCTGCAATTTTGCTCTAAATTAAGGGGAATTTCTGCCTTTTTGCCCAAAAATAAGAAGAATGCATACCTTTATGCCCTTAAAAAGTGAAATTTCTTAATTTTTGCTCCAAAATAAGGGGAATTTCTGCTTTTTTGCCTCTAAAAAAGTGGAATTTCTGTCTTTTTCCCCCCAAAACAAAGGTTATTTCTGTTTTCTGGCTCCAAAATAAGTTAAATTTCTGACTTATTACCCTGAAATAAGTGAAATTTCTGCAATTTTGCCCCAAATTAAGAGAAATTTCTGCCTTTTTGCCCCCAAATAAAGGGAATTTCAGCCTTTTACCTCAAAATAAGAGAAATTTCTGCATTTTTACCCCAAAATATGGGAAATTTCTGCCTTTTTGCCCCAAAATTAAAAAAAATTCTGCATTTTGTAACAAAATAAAAGAAATTTCTGCCTTTTGGCCCCAAAATAAGAAAATTTCTGCTTTTTTTTTCTGAAATAAGTGAAATTTCTGCAATTTTGCCCCAAAATAATTTAAATTTCTGAGTTTTGCCCTAAAATAAGGAGAATTTCTGTCTTTTTGCCCCAACATATAGGGAATTACTGCATTTTTGCGCCACAATTAGGGGAATTTTCGCAATTTTGCTCTAAAATACGGGGAATTTCTGCCTTTTTTGTCCGAAAATAATAATAATGCATACCTTTTTGCCATAAAAAAGGGAATTTTCTTCATTTTTCTCCAAAATGTGGGGAATTTTTGCTTTTATGCCTCTAAATAAGTGGAATTTCTGTCTTTTTCCCCCAAAACAAAGGGAATTTCTGTCTTTTTTGCCCCAAAATAAGGAAAATTTCTGACTTATTACTCTGAAATAAGTGAAATTTCTGCAATTTTGCCCCAAAATAAGAGAAATTTCTGTTTTTTAACCCCAAATAACGGGAATTTCAGCATTTTACCTCAAAATAAGGGGAATTTCTGCATTTTTTTCCCAAAATATGGGAAATTTTTGCCTTTTTGCCAAAAATAAGAAAAAATTTCTGCAATTTTGTACCAAAATATGGGAAATTTCTGACTTTTTGCCCAAAATAAGGAAAATTTCTGCCTTTTTTCTCTGAAATAAGTGAAATTTCTCCAATTTTGTCCCAAAATAAGTGCAATTTCTGCAATTTTGCCCCAAAATAAGGGAAATTTCTGGAATTTTGCCCCAAAATATGTGGAATTTCTGAGTTTTGCCCCAAAATAAGCAGAATTTCTGTCTTTTTGCCCCAACATATAGAGAATTTCTGCCTTTTTGCCCCACAATTAGGTTAATTTCTGCAATTTTGTTCCAAAATACGAGGAATTTCTGCCTTTTTGCCTGAAAATAAGAAGAATGCATACCTTTTTGCAATAAAAAAAGGAAATTTCTTCATTTTTGCTTCAAAATAAGGGGAATTTCTGCATTTTTGATTCTAAATATGTGGAATTTCTGTATTTTTCCCCCAAAACAAAGGGAATTTCTGTCTTTTTTCTTCCAAAATAAAAAAAATTTCTTACTTATTACCCCGAAATAACTGAAATCTCTTCAATTTTGCCCCAAAATAAAAGAAATTACTGCCTTTTTGCCCCCAAATAAGGGTAATTTCAGCCTTTTTACCTCAAAATAAGGGGAATTTCTGAATTTTTGCCACAAAATATTAGGAATTTCTGATTTTTGCCCCAAAATAAGGAAAATTTCTGCTTTTTTCCCTGAAATAAGTGAAATTTCTGCAATTTTGCCCCAAAATAAGTGAAATTTCTGCAATTTTGTTCTAAAATAAGGTAAATTTCTGGAATTTTGCCCCAAATAAGTGGAATTTCTGAGTTTTGCCCCAAAATAAGTAGAATTTCTGTCTTTTTGCCCCACCATATAGGGAATTTCTACCTTTTTGCCCGACAATTAGGGGAATTTCTGCAATTTTGCTCCAAAATACGAGGAATTTCTGCCTTTTTGCCCGAAAATAAGAAGAATGCATACCTTTTTGCCATAAAAAAGGGAAATTTCTTCATTTTTGCTCCAAAATAAGGAAAATTTCTGCTTTTTTGCCTATAAATAAGTGGTATTTCTGTCTTTTTCCCCCAAAACAAAGGAAATTTCTGTCTTTTTTGCCCCAAAATAAGGAAAATTTCTTACTTATTACCCTGAAATAAGTGAAATTTCTGCAATTTTGCCCCAAAATAAGGGAAATTTCAGCCTTTTTACCCCCAAATAAGGGGAATTTCACCCTTTTGACCTCAAAATAAATTGAATTTCTGCATTTTTGCCACAAAATATTAGGAATTTCTGCCTTTTTGCCCCAAAATAAGGAAAATTTCTACCTTTTTTCACTGAAATAAGTGAAATTTCCGCAATTTTGGCCCAAAATAAGTGAAATTTCTGCCTTTTTGCCCCCAAATAAGGGGAATTTTAGCCTTTTTACCTCAAAATAAGGGGAATTTCTGATTTTTGCCCCAAAATATGGGAAATTTTGCCTTTTTGCCCCAAAATAAGAAAAATTTCTGCAATTTTGTACCAAAATAAAAGAAATTTCTGACTTTTTGCTTCCAAATAGAAAAATTTCTACTTTTTTTTCTGAAAAAAGTGAAATTTCTGAAATTTTGCCCCAAAATAAGTGAAATTTCTACAATTTTGCCCCAAAATAAGTGAAATTTCTGGAATTTTGCCCCAAAATAAGTGGAATTTCTGTCTTTTTCCCCCAAAACAAAGGGAATTTCTGTATTTTTTGCCCCAAGATAAAGAAAATTTCTGACTTATTACCCTGAAATAAGTGAAATTGCTGCAATTTTGCCTCAAAATTAAAAAAATTTCTCCCTTTTTGCCCCCAAATAAGGGGAATTTCAGCCTTTTTACGTCAAAAAAAGGGAAATTTCTGCAGTTTTGCCGCAAAATATGGGAAATTTCTGCTTTTTTCCCCCAAATAAGGGAATTTCTGCATTTTTGCCCCAAAATATGGGAAATTTCTGGCTTTTTGCCCCAAAATAAGAAAATTTCTGCTTTTTTTTTCTGAAATAACTGAAATTTCTGCAATTTTGTCCCAAAATAAGTGAAATTTCTGAGTTTTGCCACAAAATAAGGAGAATTTCTGTCTTTTTGCCCCAACATATAAGGAATTTCTGCCTTTTTGCCCCACAATTAGAGGAATTTCTGCAATTTTGCTCCAAAATACGGGGAATTTCTGCCTTTTTCTCTGAAAATAAGAAGAATGCATACATTTTTGCCATAAAAAAGTAAAATTTTTTGATTTTTGCTCCAAAATAAGAAGAATTTCTGCTTTTTTCCTCTAAATAATTCGAATTTCTGTTTTTTCCCCCAAAACAAATAGAATTTCTGTCTTTTTTGCCCCAAAATAAAGAAAATTTCTGATTTATTACCCTGAAATAAGTGAAATTTCTGCAATTTTGCCTCTAAATAAGAGAAATTTCTGCCATTTTGCAGCCAAATAAGGGGAATTTCATCCTTTTTACCTCAAAATAAGGGGAATTTCTCCATTTTTGCTTCAAAATATGGGAAATTTCTGCCTTTTTGCCCCAAAATAAAAAATTTCTGCTTTTTTTCCCTGAAATAAGTGAAATTTTTGAAATTTTGCCCCAAAATAAGTGAAATTTCTGCAATTTGGCCACAAAATATGGGAAATTTCTGGAATTTTGCCCCAAAATAAATGGAATTTCTGAGTTTTGCCCCAAAATAAGAAGAATGTCTGTCTTTTTGCCCCAACATATAGGGAATTTCTGCCTTTTTGCCTCACAATTAGGGGAATTTCTGCAATGTTGCTCAAAATACAGGGAATTTCTGCCTTTTTGCCTGAAAATAAAAAGAATGCATACCTTTTTGCCATAAAAAAAGGGAAATTTCTTCATTTTTGCTCCAAAATAAGGGGTATTTCTGCATTTTTGACTCTAAATAAGTGTAATTTCTGTTTTTTTCCCCCAAAACAAAGGGAATTTCTGTCTTTTTTGTTCCAAAATAAGGAAAATTTCTTACTTATTACCCTGAAATAAGTGAAATTTCTGCAATTTTGCCCCAAAATAAGGGAAATTACTGCCTTTTTGCCCCCAAATAAGGGAAATTTCAGCCTTTTTACCTCAAAATAAGGGGAATTTTTGCATTTTTACCACAAAATATTAGGAATTTCTGTTTTTTGCCCCAAAATAAGGAAAATTTCTGCCTTTTTTCCCTGAAATAAGTGAAATTTCTGCAATTTTGCCCCAAAATAAGTGAAATTTCTGCAATTTTGCCCTAAAATAAGGTAAATTTCTGGAATTTTGCACCAAATAAGTGGAATTTCTGAGTTTCGCCCCAAAATAAGAAGAATTTCTGTCTTTTTGCCCCAACATATATGGAATTTCTACATTTTTGCCCGACAATTAGGGGAATTTCTGCAATTTTGCTCCAAAATACAAGGAATTTTTGCCTTTTTGCCCGAAAATAAGTAGAATGCATACCTTTTTGCCATAAAAAAGGGAAATTTCTTCATTTTTGCTCCAAAATAAGGAAAATTTCTGCTTTTATGCCTCTAAATAAGTGGTATTTCGGTCTTTTTCCTCCAAAACAAAGGGAATTTCTGTC